>NC_066509.1:26979147-27136234 GCF_024679095.1 Eriocheir sinensis | reverse complement strand
AGGGGGGTACCTATTTTGTCCTACTGCTTAAGGAGTGCCTCTCCCGTCTCGCTGGTCGCGGGTTTGATCCCCGGCGCTGGCAAAGCCTTTCCTTGTCTGGATTAATTTCTCGTGTGTTTCGTTACATGCCGATGTCGTGCGGGAGTGTATAGTAAAGAGTAAATTCTGGCATTTCATTGAAACCTACAAGTATCGCCGCCTTCTCTTTTGTATGACCACGATAGTATTAAAGATGGTGGTGCATGTAGTCTTTCCTCTCCTCACATCTCTTATCAATGTCTCTCATCCTCAACAGGCACACAAACGGACAGAAAAAATACCTATGAGATACATGAAGTCATTCCTCTCCCTCCATCTCTCTCCATCTTCATCTCTCCTTCCATCTCTCTCCATCTCCATCTCTCCTTCCATATCTCTCCATCTCCATCTCTCCTTCCATCTCTCTCCATCTCCATCTCCCCTTTCATCTCTCTCACAGCCATGACTGACAGACCAACAGGCATCGGAAACTAACGAGGTGCTACTATTCAAAACATCAACTTACAGCTAACTTTGTCACCGTAACCACGTATAAGATGACAAGTAATAACAGCTCCCCATTCACTCCACCTCAGACAGTGGTGGACTCTCGAAGCTGCTTCTGTAGAGGGTGGAGGGCAGCGCTAATACTCACCGGCCCTGTCTGGAAGGGGACTTTCTTTACTCCATCCAGACAGAGTGGCCGAGACGTTCAGTGCTGCCCCCTAGAGAGAAACGGCTGCGAAAGACCCAGGCACTTAGTCTTTACGTATCACTGTGCATTTTTGTGCAGTACAGGAGTGAGTTGGAGGCCCAAAATAGATGTAGAAAAAAAATCCTCCTGGCGTTTGGAGATAACTTTTTGTTGTTGTTGTTGATATAGTGTTGCCGGTATATGTCAGCCACAAGCTATACGTTACACCTGGAGTATCTTTGAGAGTCACAAGGGAAAGGCTACGTGTAACTTTTATTTCTTTTTACCTCACTCAATTCTCTCCGTCTCCAAGTTCTACAGACAATCAGGCTTAAGAAGTTAATTTTTTTTTTTTAGAACAAAGGAGGTGATAAGTAGAAGCGATTAGTAGAACATGGTTTACCTAACCTACATGTTTTGTCTACTTGATCTTGTAAGTGGATAAAAGTACGTGGCATATTTCTTTCTTTTTCTCTCCACCGCATGCAACGAACTCGAGACTTGCACACACCACTAGACTTGAAGTGAAGTGTTGTGTGCTGCTAGTTACTTAACTCATGTACAAGTTGCCTCTAGTTCTTCTTTAACACTTTCACAGACACAACTTTTCTTGACTTCAAACTCGTTATTTCTTTTACTATTTTTGTAAGTTTCAAGTTACGTCTAGCTCTTATTTAACTCCTACAATATTATATAGCACAATTATCTTTATGTTCTCCTCACTCAACCCTTTACACAAGCCTAACTGACCACCACATCCTGTACATTAACTTGTACATTTTCCATTTCCAGACGATCAGAGGCTTGTTCCCTCCACCAGCAATAACCACTGACAAAGGTATGTAGCACAGCCTTCTCCTCCTTCCTTACGCCTCACGCAACTCTCTCACATCCTCTGCAAACCTCAAGACCTCGGAAATCAATGTTTTGTCGTGTATTTACTGCCATAAGCTCCTTACCATTTAAGCCACAATTCCCACGTCTAGTTTCCCTTTAAATAATAATCATACTCGAGGTGATATAGTATGGACGGCGGTGCGCGCTGTCTTTCCTCTCCTTCCATCTCTTATTCCTCTCACAACTTTGACAGACAGAAAAGGCATCGGCAGTTAAAGTGACGGTCTTATTATTTAATGCCTCAAGACCCTCTACCTTGGAAATCAACTTTTTTATGAATGTATTTACTGCGCTAAGCTCATTGCTATTTCAGCCACAATATATACGTCTTGCTCACCTTTAAATAACATAATAGCAGCGGTAGAACAGCCGTTCTTAGCTTTCCAACTAAAGCAACTCTCCCACAGTCTTGGGTAACCACGACTAAACTGTGGACTAATTCTTTGGCTGGTGTTAGGAATTGCCTGACGCTGTTAGTACTTAAGCCATAAGTATTAAGGTAACTGTTTCATGGCTTTAGTAATAATAAGTGGAGTCTTAAATTTTGTTACTTTTCTCGGTTTTTTTCTCGTACATTTTTTTGTTTAATCCTCCTTCACTGTGCTTTTTTTTTTCTCATCAGTTACGTAATTTTATTTTTATTATTATTTCATGCCTGTCGTGATACGTTTTAAAGTCTGAAGTTTTATGTTATTTGTCAGTTGTTTCTCGCATTTTCTTCAGTGTAATCAATCCCTTTCACTTTTTTCTTCACTTATTATTTTTCATGTTTTTTCTTCTGTATAGATAGTTGTGTATTTCTCTTGGCATCCTTAGTTAATATAGCAACGTCTCAGGTTTACACAAATTCTTCAGCTGTCACGGAAGGCCGTTGATTCTTAAACCGTAAACAACATTCGCTGTATTTCTTTGCTCTAGAAAATATGCAGTGTGTCGTTACGTCATTTATCGGCTCAATGAACGATCTGGGCTTTAGTATCAACCTTCAAGTAACTTTAATTATTTGCGGGAACAGTCCATAGCGTTTTTTGTGTTATCTCGTTATCTTTCTCGCTTCATCTTTTATCTCCACCTCCCTTGAGCTGCCTCGTCCGCTGTGACAGAGATGCACAAGACTTTTTTCTTAATCACTGAAATATTAAGAAGTACAATCTTAACTTTTTTTCATCCTTTTACTCTCACTCTTAAGGCAACACAACTTTAAATTTACTCATGTAACTTTAGTGTTTTCAGTTCACACACAAAAAATCACGTGAACATTTATATTTATATTTATATTTATATTTATATTTATAAGGGGAGGCGGTGGCTGAAAAGACAGAGTAACACCACCGCGTTCAGGAGGACGCAAGTTCAATCCCCGCCCGGTGCCACCAAGCTGGGATTTTTCAGCCGCCGCCGAGTGGCTTAAAACTACCCACATGCTGTCCAGAAGACCACCTATCAACCCGGACTCTAGATTCTAGGATTAAAGATGAGCTCCGGGAGGGCAGCATGAGCCAATGCAAGATGGCGCCACTATAAACACTCGCCTGCGCCAGAACAGGCTGGGCCGACCATCAGGACCCACCGGGAAGAAGCCTTGGGCCGATCATCAGGCCCCACCGGGGAAAAAGCCTACCGGCGCTATAGGCCGCGACGTAAAAAAAAAAAAAAAAAAAAAAAAATCTTATTTTTATTTATTTATTTTCCATTGATTACATGTATTACAAGCGTCCCCTCAACACAAGGACGTAGCCCAAAGTAATCATTCTTATTCTCCCAAAACGGACCAGCACTGTCTTCCTTTTAATGTACGTCGCATTAAGTAGCACAGTTCTTGCGCTCATAAATCGCGACTCACGCTGCTACAGGCGACCGGAGCATAAAATTAACGCTCATGTGAAGAAGTATTGGCACGCTATGAGGGGAAAAGGGGAGTGTGTAGGACGACGAGTACTGAGGACGGAAGTACAGGACATAGACGGGAAGAAGAGAGACAGGAAGAGGTGGATTGATTATGTAAAAAGGAGTGTGCATGAACCTAAGTACTGAGGACGGAAGTACAGGACATAGACGGGAAGAAGAGACAGGAAGAGATGGATTAGTTATGTAAAGAGGAGTGTGCATGAACCTAAGTAATGAGGACGGCAGTATAGGACACAGACGGAAAGAAGAGAGACAGGAAGAGATGGATTGATTATGTGAAAATTAGTGTGCATGAACCTAAGTAATGAGGACGGAAGTACAGGACACGGACGGGAAGAAGAGAGACAGGAAGATGTTGACTGATTATGTGAAGAGGAGTGTGCATGAACCTAAGTAAAGAGGACGGTAGTACGGTATAAAAGAAAGACAGGGAAACTGAGGGCAAGACTTGGATGGATTGAACAAAAGAAGACAGAAGAGACGAAAGCATCAAGAAAACATATAGCGAAAAACCGACCAGAGTGGAGAAGGTTCTTACATAACAGCGACACCATTCAACTTGGTATATTAATGTTGAGAAAATGATTTAACGGTATAATCTAACTCCTTAAATGTTTACCCGATGCTTCTTTTATTTTTAGTGTAGTCTTTGCTTTCATTAACGTCCACCTATTAATTAAGAAAATACTGCGATTTTAATTTAACTAATGGTTTCCGTTATTCCTTAAAAGATATGCGTTTTTACCACGAGTCTTGCCTTCACTTCACGTACAGACTCGACGAAAGGACAATGCTTTTTAGATTACCACTAATATGGACTTAATAAAAGTTATCTAATTTCCCAAAACATGTACTGCCGCGTTGATAACAGAAAAATACGATACATGTTTTCCTTCCCGCGCATCACCTCGCTCAAATCATTCACACGCGACTGGAGCTTGAAATTACTTCTCACAACAGAAACCTTCACTACTTCACCCGGTCCAAGCGCTGGCATGTGTTTACCTGTGTTACCTGCCTTAAAGATGAAAGCCAGTTCACCTTTCGTTTTGCACCCCTCTTCTTTTCTTTTCACTTAGCTTTTAGCCTTTCTTTTGCATTCCTCTTTTCTTTTCATCTAGGTCTTAGCCTTTCGCTTTGCATCCCTGTTTTCGTTTTATTTAGCTTTTGGACTTTCGTTTTGCACCATTTCTTTTCCTTAAGCATTTCGATTTCCGTCCCTTTTTCTTTTCATTTAGCTCAGCCTTTCGTTTCGAAAATTTTGACGCTGGTTACGTAATTTTTTTTTTTTTCTTCCAATGACCGTTTGGCACAGCATACAAGGAGAAACAATTAACAACAGGCACAAGCCTTAGTCCTTAGAGGCCGTGGTCCCATGGCCTAATTACCCCCTAAATCACAGAATAAGTTTGTGTGTGTGTGTGTGTGTTTGTGTGTGTGTGTGTGTGTGTGTGTGTGTGTGTGTGTGTGTGTGTGTGTGTGTGTGTGTGTGTGTGTGTGTGTGTGTGTGTGTGTGTGTGTGTGTGTGTGTAGTTCAGTTTTGTGCCATGAAAAGTGTATCACAATAGCTCTTCCTGGTAAATTCATGACGTACATTTCCTGGAGGTTGAAGGAAACTAACAAACCTTCGTTACCTCACCGGGGTCCCAGCGCTGTCATGTGTTTACCTGTGTTACCTGGCTCAAACATCAGGACCAACTTAACAAACCTTCACTACTTCACCCGGTCCAAGCGCTTTCATGTGTTTACCTGTGTTACCTGGCTCAAACATCAGGACCAACTTAACAAACCTTCACTACTTTACCCGGTCCAAGCGTGGCACGTGTTTACCTGTGTTACCTGGCTCAAACATCAGGACCAACAACAAACGTTCACTAATTCATCCGATCCAAGCGCTGGCATATGTTTACCTGTGTCACCTGGCTCAAACATCAGGACCAACAACAAACCTTCACTACTTCACCCGGTCCAAGCGCTGGCATGTGTTTACATGTCTTACCTGGCTCAAACATAACTACCAACTAACAAACCTTCACTACTTCACCCGGTCCAAGCGCTGGCATGTGTTTACCTGTGTTACCTGGCTCAAACATCAGGACCAACAACAAACCTTCACTACTTCACCCGGTCCAAGCGCTGGCATGTGTTTACCTGTGTTACCTGGCTCAAACATCAGGACCAACTTAAGAAACCTTCACTACTACACCCGGTACTAGCGCTGGCATGTATTTACCTGTGTTACCTGCCTCAAAGATGAAAGCCAGTTCACCTTTCTCGTCAACGGCCACACCACGTTGAAAACACCGCTTCTCGTCCGATCAGCGAAGTTAAGCGACGTTGGGTCTGGATAGTACTTGGATGGGTGACCGCCTGGGAACACCAGATGCTGTTGGCATCCCTCTTTTTATTTACTTTCTCTTAATTTTTCACTTTGCGGTCCTGGTGACTCTTTTCTTTTCATATAGCTTTCGGCCTTTCGTTATGTTTTATATTTTTTTTTTATTTCGTTTTGCACACCTCATCTTTTATTTTTATTTAGTTATCAGCCTTTCTTTTGCATTCCTCTTTTCTTTTCATGTAGGTCTTAGCCTTTGGCTTTGCATCCCTGTTTTCGTTTTATTTAGCTTTTGGACTTTCGTTTTGCACCAATTTTTTTCCGTAAGCATTTCGTTTTCCGTCCCTTTTTTTTTTCTTTTCATTTAGCTCAGCCTTTCGTTTTGAAAATTTTGACGCTGGCTACGTAACTTTATATATTTATTGATTAATTAATTTATTTTTACTTCACCAGGGTCCCAGCGCTGGCATGTGTTTACCTGTGTTACTTGACTCAAACATAAGGAGCAACTTAACAAACCTTCACTACTTCACCCGGTCCAAGCGCTGGCGTTTACCTGTGTCACCTGGCTCAAACATCACGACCAACTTAACAAACCTTCACTACTTCACCTGGTCCAAGCGCTGGCATGTATTTACCTGTGTTACCTGCCTCAAAGATGAAAGCCAGTTCACCTTTCTCGCCAACGGCCACACCATGTTGAAAACACCGCTTCTCGTCCGATCAGCGAAGTTAAGCGACGTTGGGTCTGTATATTACTTGGATGGGTGTTCCGCCTGGGAAGACCAGATGTTGTTGGCATCCCTCTTTTTATTTAGTTTCTCTTAACTTTTCACTTTGCGGTCCTGGTGACTCTTTTCTTTTCATATAGCTTTCGGCCTTTCGTTATGTGTTATATTTTTTTTCTTTCGTCTTGCACCCCTCTTCTTTTCTTTTTATTTAGTTATCAGCCTTTATTTTGCATTCCTCTATTCTTTTCATGTAGGTCTTAGCCTTTCGCTTTGCATCCCTGTTTTCGTTTTATTTAGCTTTTGGACTTTCGTTTATCACCAATTTTTTTCCTTAAGCATTTCGTTTTCCGTCCTTTTTTTTCTTTTGATTTAGCTCAGCCTTTCGTTTTGAAAATTTTGACCCTGGTTACGTAACTTTATTTATTTACTGATTAATTTATTTATTTTTACTTCACCCGGTCGAAGCGCTGGCATGTGTTTACCTGTGTTACCTGGCTCAAACATAAGGAGCAACTTAACAAACCTTCACTACTTCACCCGGTCCAAGCGCTGGCGTTTACCTGTGTCACCTGGCTCAAACATCACGACCAACTTAACAAACCTTCACTACTTCGCCCGGTCCAAGCGCTGGCATGTGTTTACCTGTGTTACCTGGCTCAAACATCAGGACCAACCTAACAAACCTTCACTACTTCGCCCGGTCCATGCGCTGGCATGTGTTTACCTGTGTTACCTGGCTCAAACATCAGGACCAACTTAACAAACTTTCACTACTTCGCCCGGTCCATGCGCTGGCATGTGTTTACCTGTGTTACCTGGCTCAAACATCAGGACCAACTTAACAAACCTTCACTACTTCACCCGGTCCAAGCTCTGGCATGTGTTTACCTGTGTCACCTGGCTCAAAAAATCAGGACCAACTTTATAAACGTTCACTAATTCATGCGATCCAAGCGCTGGCACGTTTTTACCTGTGTTACCTGCCTCAAAGATCAAAGCCAATTCTCCTTTCTCGTCAACGGCCACAGCACGTTGAAAACACCGCTTCTCGTCCGATCAGCGAAGTTAAGCGACGTTGGGTCTGGATAGTACTTGGATGGGTGACTGCCTGGGAACACTAGATGCTGTTGGCATCCCTCTTTTTATTTAATTTCTTTAAACTTTTCACTTTGCGCTCTTGGTGACTTTTATTTTTATATGGCTTTCGGGGTTTCGTTATGTATTCTTTTTTTCTTCTTTTCCTTTTAACTTTTAGCCTTTCGTTTTGCACCCCTCTTCTTTTCTTTTCCTTTAGCTTTTAGCCTTTCTTTTGCATTCCTCTTTTCTTTTCATCTAGGTCTTAGCCTTTCACTTTGCATCCCTCTTTTCGTTCTATTTAGCTTTTGGACTTTCGTTTTGCACCATTTTTTTTCAGTAAACATTTCGTTTTCCGTCCCTTTTTTCTTTTCATTTAGCTCAGCCCTTCATTTTGAGATTTGTGACGTTCGTTACGTAACTTTATTTATTTATTCTTTTTTTTCTTCCAATGACCGTTTGGCACAGCATAAAAGGAGAAACAATTAACAACAGGCACAAGCAATCGATCAGCTTTCCTTTTGTCCTTAGAGGCCGTGGTCCCATGGCCTAATTACCCCTTAAATCACTGAATATGTTTGTGTGTGTGTGTGTGTGTGTGTGTAGTTCAGTTTTGTGCCATGACAAGTGTATCATAATAACTCTTCCTGGTAAATTCATGACGTACATTTCCTGGAGGTTGAAGGAAACTAATAAACCTTCATTACTTCACTGGGGTCCCAGCGCTGGCATGTGTTTACCTGTGTTACCTGGCTCAAACATCAGGACCAACTTAACAAACCTTCACTACTTCATCCGGTCCAAGCGCTGGCATGTGTTTACCTGTCTTACATGGCTCAAACATCAGGACCAACTTAACAAACCTTCACTACTTCACCCGGTCCAAGCGCTGGCATGTGTTTACCTGTGTTACTTGGCTCAAACATCAGGACCAACTTAACAAACGAGAAATGCCGACCGAAACACCTTCTTTGTCATTCACGCGGGGACAAATGACGTAAAGACAACCCGTTCTGAGGAGCTGCTTGAGAAATACCGCCGCATGATCAAGCAGTATAAATGTAAAACGGATGCCAGTAACATCATAATCTCAGGAATCCTCCCGAGGGTCGGTTCCGAATCTAGCTTTTACAGTAAGGCCTACAGCTCAAATAACAGACTTCAGTCACTTGCTCACAAGAAAACGTCCAGTTCGCTAACTTGTGGAACAATTTTTACTACGATTCAGACTTGTTTCTTCCTGATGGCATCCACTTAAACCCTGTTGGAGCAGCCCGTTTCGGGAGGCTGCTCTGTGACAAAGTGGCTCTTCGAAAGCCAAAAAACGCGGAGGCGAGAACACCAGCAGCTCCACCGTAAGGGAGTATTCAATCCGCAAAACACCCGACTCGAATCACATTAAAGATTGCTTATGTAAACGTTCGCAGCCAACGTAACAAATTTGAAGACTTAGAAGTCCTCGCAGCTACAAATCATTATCACATCATCGGAGTCACAGAATCTTGGATAGACACTTTAAATAGAGATTTTATTGCTTCTTCCGTCGCTGCTTCTTCTTCTTCCGTCGCTGTTTCTTCTTCTTCCGTCGCTGTTTCTTCTTCTTCCGTCGCTGTTTCTTCTTCTTCTGTTGCTGCTTCTTCTTCTTCCGTCGCTGTTTCTTCTTCTTCCGTCGCTGTTTCTTCTTCTTCCGTCGCTGTTTCTTCTTCTTCCGTCGCTGCTTCTTCTTCTTTCGTCGCTGTTTCTTCTTCTTCCGTCGCTGCTTCTTCTCTCGTCGCTGTTTCTTCTTCTTCCGTCGCTGCTTCTTCTCTCGTCGCTGTTTCTTCTTCTTCCGTCGCTGTTTCTTCTTCTTCCGTTGCTGCTTCTTCTTCTTCCGTCGCTGTTTCTTCTTCTTCCGTCACTGCTTCTTCTTCTTCCGTCGCTGTTTCTTCTTCTTCCGTTGCTGCTTCTTCTTCTTCCGTCGCTGTTTCTTCTTCTTCCGTCGCTGTTTCTTCTTCTTCCGTCGCTGTTTCTTCTTCTTCCGTCGCTGCTTCTTCTTCTTCCGTCGCTGCTTCTTTTTCTTCCGTCGCTGTTTCTTCTTCTTCCGTCGCTGTTTCTTCTACTTCCGTCGCTGTTTCTTCTTCTTCTTCCGTCGCTGCTTCTTCTTCTTCCGTCGCTGCTTCTTCTTCTTCAGTCGCTGCTTCTTCTTCTTCCGTCGCTGTTTCCTCTTCTTCCGTCGCTGTTTCTTCTTCTTCCGTCGCTGTTTCTTCTTCTTCCGTCGCTGCTTCTTCTTCTTCCGTCGCTGCTTCTTCTTCTTCCGTCGCTGTTTCTTCTTCTTCCGTCGCTGTTTCTTCTTCTTCCGTCGCTGTTTCTTCTTCTTCCGTCGCTGTTTCTTCTTCTTCCGTCGCTGCTTCTTCTTCTTCCGTCGCTGTTTCTTCTTCTTCCGTCGCTGCTTCTTCTTCTTCCGTCGCTGTTTCTTCTTCTTCCGTCGCTGTTTCTTCTTCTTCCGTCGCTGTTTCTTCTTCTTCCGTCGCTGTTTCTTCTTCTTCCGTCGCTGTTTCTTCTTCTTCCGTCGCTGCTTCTTCTTCTTCCGTCGCTGTTTCTTCTTCTTCTTCCGTCGCTGTTTCTTCTTCTTCCGTCACTGCTTCTTCTTCTTCCGTCGCTTTTTCTTCTTCTTCCGTCGCTTCTTCTTCTTCTTCCGTCGCTGTTTCTTCTTCTTCCGTCGCTGTTTCTTCTTCTTCCGTCGCTGTTTCTTCTTCTTCCGTCGCTGTTTCTTCTTCTTCCGTCCTTATTCTTCTTCTTGCGAGGGTTCTTCTTCTTCCTTCGCTGGTTCTTCTTCTTCCGTCCTTTCTTCTTCTTCTTCCGTCGCTGTTTCTTCTTCTTCCGTCCTTCTTCTTCTTCTTCCGTCGCTGCTTCTTCTTTCGTCGCTGCTTCTTCTTCCGTCGCTGCTTCTTCTTCCGTCCCTGTTTCTTCTTCTTCCGTCGCTGCTTCTTCTTCTTCCGTCGCTGCTTCTTCTTCCGTCGCTACTTCTTCTTCTTCCGTCGCTGTTTCTTCTTCTTCCGTCGCTGTTTCTTCTTCTTCCGTCACTGCTTCTTCCTCCGCCGTTTCTTCTTCTTCTTCCGTCGCTGTTTCTTCTTCTTCCGTCGCTGTTTCTTCTTCTTCCGTCGCTGCTTCTTCTTCTTCCGTCGCTGTTTCTTCTTCTTCCGTCGCTGCTTCTTCTTCTTCTTCCGTCGCTACTTCTTTTTCTTCCGTCGCTGCTTCTTCTTCCGTCGTTGGTTCTTCTTCTTCCGTCGCTTCTTCTTCTTCTTCCGTCGCTGTTTCTTCTTCTTCCGTCGCTGTTTCTTCTTCTTCCGTCGCTGCTTCTTCTTCTTCCGTCGCTGTTTCTTCTTCTTCCGTAGCTGTTTCTTCTTCTTCCGTGGCTTCTTCTTCTTCCGTCGCAGCTTCTTCTTCCGTCGCTTCTTCTTCTTCTTCCGTCCTTTCTTCTTCTTCTTCCGTCGCTGTTTCTTCTTCTTCCGTCCTTCTTCTTCTTCTTCCGTCGCTGTTTCTTCTTCTTCCGTCGCTGTTTCTTCTTCTTCCGTCGCTTCTTCTTTTTCTTCCGTCGCTGCTTCTTCTTCTTCTTCCGTCGCTGTTTCTTCTTCTTCCGTCGCTGTTTCTTCTTCTTCCGTCGCTGTTTCTTCTTCTTCCGTCGCTGTTTCTTCTTCTTCCGTCGCTTCTTCTTCTTCTTCCGTCGCTGTTTCTTCTTCTTCCGTCGCTGCTTCTTCTTCCGTCGCTGCTTCTTCTTCCGTCGCTGTTTCTTCTTCTTCCGTCGCTGTTTCTTCTTCTTCCGTCGCTGTTTCTTCTTCTTCCGTCGCTGTTTCTTCTTCTTCCGTCGCTGCTTCTTCTTCTACCGTCCCTTCTTCTTCTTCTTCCGTCGCTTCTTATTCTTCTTCCGTCACTGCTGTTTCTTCTTCTTCGTCGCTGCTTCTTCTTCTTCCGTCGCTGTTTCTTCTTCTTCCGTCGCTGTTTCTTCTTCTTCCGTCGCTTCTTCTTCTTCTTCCGTCGCTGTTTCTTCTTCTTCCGTCGCTGCGTCTTCTTCTTCCGTCCTGTTTCTTCTTCTTCCGTCCTGCTTCTTCTTCTTCCGTCGCTGTTTCTTCTTCTTCCGTCCTTTCTTCTTCTTCTTCCGTCGCTTCTTCTTCTTCTTCTTCCGTCGCTTCTTCTTCTTCCGTCGCTGTTCTTCTTCTTCTTCGCTTCTTCTTCTTCCGTCGCTGCTTCTTCTTCTTCCGTCGCTGCTTCTTCTTCTTCCGTCGCTGTTTCTTCTTCTTCCGTCGCTGCTTCTTCTTCTTCTTCCGTCGCTTCTTCTTCTTCTTCCGTCGCTGTTTCTTCTTCTTCCGTCGCTGTTTCTTCTTCTTCCGTCGCTGCTTCTTCTTCTTCCGTCGCTGCTTCTTCTTCTTCTTCCGTCGCTGTTTCTTCTTCTTCCGTCGCTGCTTCTTCTTCTTCCGTCGCTGCTTCTTCTTCTTCCGTCGCTGCTTCTTCTTCTTCCGTCGCTGCTTCTTCTTCTTCCGTCGCTGTTTCTTCTTCTTCCGTCGCTGTTTCTTCTTCTTCCGTCGCTTCTTCTTCTTCTTCCGTCGCTGCTTCTTCTTCTTCCGTCGCTTCTTCTTCTTCTTCCGTCGCTGCTTCTTCTTCTTCCGTCGCTGCTTCTTCTTCTTCCGTCGCTGCTTCTTCTTCCGTCGCTGCTTCTTCTTCTTCCGTCGCTGCTTTTTCTTCTACCGTCGCTGTTTCTTCTTCATCCGTCTCTTTTTCTTCTTCTTCGGTCTCTTCTTCTTCTTCTTCTTCCGTCGCTGCTTCTTCTTCTTCCGTCGCTGCTTCTTCTTCTTCCGTCGCTGCTTCTTCTTCTTCCGTCGCTGCTTCTTCTTCTTCCGTCACTGCTTCTTCTTCTTCCGTCGCTGCTTCTTCTTCTTCCGTCGCTGCTTCTTCTTCTTCCGTCACTGCTTCTTCTTCTTCCGTCACTGCTTCTTCTTCAGTCGCTGCTTCTTCTTCCGTCGCTACTTCTTCTTCTTCCATCGCTGCTTTTTCTTCTTCCGTCGCTGCTTCTTTTTCCGTCGCTGCTTCTTCTTCTTCTTACGGCGCTGGTTCTTCTTCCGTCCTTTCTTCTTCTTCCGTCGCTTCTTCTTCTTCCGTCCTGCTTCTTCTACTTCGTCCGTCGCTGCTTCTTCTTCCGTCGCTGCTTCTTCTTCTTCCGTCACTGCTTCTTCTTCTTCCGTCACTGCTTCTTCTTCTTCCGTCACTGCTTCTTCTTCTTCCGTCACTGCTTCTTCATCTTCCGTCACTGCTTCTTCTTCTTCCGTCGCTGTTTCTTCTTCTTCTTCCGTCTTCTTCTTCCGTCGCTGCTTCTTCTTCTTCCGTCGCTGCTTCTTCTTCTTCTTCCGTCGCTGTTTCTTCTTCTTCCGTCGCTGCTTCTTCTTCTTCCTCTGCTGCTTCTTCTTCTTCCGTCGCTGCTTCTTCTTCTTCCGTCGCTGCTTCTTCTTCTTCTTCCGTCGCTACTTCTTTTTCTTCCGTCGCTGCTTCTTCTTCTTCTTCCGTCGCTGCTTCTTCTTCCGTCGCTGCTTCTTCTTCTTCCGTCGCTGCTTCTTCTTCTTCCGTCGCTGCTTCTTCTTCTTCCGTCGTTGTTTCTTCTTCTTCCGTCGCTGCTTCTTCTTCTTTCGTCGCTGCTTCTTCTTCTTTCGTCGCTGCTTCTTCTTCTTCCGTCGCTGCTTCTTCTTCTTCCGTCGCTGCTTCTTCTTCCGTCGCTGCTTCTTCTTCTTCCGTCGCTGTTTCTTCTTCTTCCGTCGCTGCTTCTTCTTCTTCCGTCGCTGTTTCTTCTTCTTCCGTCGCTGCTTCTTCTTCTTCCGTCGCTGCTTCTTCTTCTTCCGTCGCTGCTTCTTCTTCTTCCGTCGCTGCTTCTTCTTGTTCCGTCGCTGCTTCTTCTTGTTCCGTCGCTGCTTCTTCTTGTTCCGTCGCTGCTTCTTCTTGTTCCGTCGCTGCTTCTTCTTGTTCCGTCGCTGCTTCTTCTTAAGCTGCTGTTTTTTGTATCGTTGTTTCTTCTTCCGTCGCTGTTTCTTCTTCTATACTGCTTTTTTTCTTCTGTCGTTGCATCTTCTTCAGTCGCTGCTGTTTCTTGAGCCGTTTTTTCCTTCTCCGTCACCGTTCTTTCTTTATCTTCCGCTGTTGCTGCTTTTCGTTCATACACCACTGCCGTTTCTTTCTCCGCCGCCGCTTATTCTTCCGATCCTGGTTCTTCTTCTTCCACAGCTAAGTCCTCTTCCTCCTCTCCATATTTTTTTCCAATGATACTTTTCATCCTTCTGCTAATGCCTCTTCTTCTGCCCTGCTCCTTCTCCTTCCGTTGCTTGATTTCCTTCTGCCGTTGCTTCTTCCACCGCTATGATTTCCCATCCTTTCTCCGCTCTTTCTTCTTCAGCCATTTATTATTCCTATTCACCCACCGTTGTCGCTGCTTCTTCTGTCACTGTTTCTTTAATTTCATCTTACCTGCACAATTAAGCCAACGTCAGCATCCCACCCTGACATTTAAGCCCGGGTCAGCATCCCACCCTGACATTGAAGCCAACGTCACCATCCCACAAGGACATTTAAGCCAAGGTCAGCATCCCACCCTAATATTTAAGCCAGGGTCAGCATCCAACCCTAACATTTAAGCCAGGGTCAGCATCCACCTGACATTTAAGCCAGGGTCAGCATCCCACTAACATTTAAGCCAGGGTCAGCATCCCACCTTAACATTTAAGCCAGGGTCAGCATCCCACCTAACATTTAAGCCAGGGTCAGCATCCCACCCTAACATTTAAGCCAGGTCAGCATCCCACCCTAACATTTAAGCCAGGGTCAGCATCCCACCCTAACATTTAAGCCAGGGTCCGCATCCACCCTAACATTTAAGCCAGGGTCAGCATCCCACCCTAACATTTAAGCCAGGGTCAGCATCCCACCCTAACATTTAAGCCAGGGTCAGCATCCCACCCTAACATTTAAGCCAGGGTCAGCATACCACCCTAACATTTAAGCCAGGGTCAGCATCCCACCCTAACATTTAAGCCAGGGTCAGCATCCCACCCTAACATTTAAGCCATGGTCAGCATCCCACCATAACATTTAAGCCATGGTCAGCATCCCACCCTAACATTTAAGCCATGGTCAGCATCCCACCCTAACATTTAAGCCAGGGTCAGCATCCCACCCTAACATTTAAGCCAGGGTCAGCATCCCACCCTAACATTTAAGCCAGGGTCAGCATTCCAGCCTAACATTTAATCCAGGCTCAGCATCCCACACTAACATTTAAGCCAGGGTCAGCATCCCACCCTAACATTTAAGCCAGGGTCAGCATTCCACCTAACATTTAAGCCAGGGTCAGCATCCCACCTAACATTTAAGCCAGGGTCAGCATCCCACCCTAACATTTAAGCCAGGGTCAGCATCCACCTAACATTTAAGCCAGGGTCAGCATCCCACCCTAACATTTAAGCCAGGGTCAGCATCCACCCTAATATTTAAGCCAGGGTCAGCATCCCACCCTAACATTTAAGCCAGGGGTCAGCATCCCACCCTAACATTTAAGCCCAGGTCAGCATCCCAACATAACATATAAGCCAGGGTCAGCATCCCACCCTAACATTTAAGCCAGGGTCAGCATCCCACCCTAACATTTAAGCCAGGGTCAGCATCCAACACTAACATTTAAACCACGGTCAGCATCCCACCCTAACATTTAAGCCAGGGTCAGCATCCCACCCTGACATTTAAGCCAGGGTCATCATACCACCCTAACATTTAAGCCTGGGTCAGCATCCCACTTTAACATTTAAGCCAGGGTCAGCATCCCACCCTGACATTTAAGCCAGGGTCAGCATCCCACAATAACATTTAAGCCATAGTCAGCATCTCACCCTGACATTTAAGCCAGGGTCAGCATCCCATCCTGACATTTAACTCAGGGTCAGCATCCCACCCTAACATTTAAGCCAGGTAAGCATCCCACCCTGACATTTAAGCCAGGGTCAGCATCCCACCTGACATTAAGCCAGGGTCAGCATCCCACTGACATTTAAGCCAGGGTCAGCATCCCACCCTAACATTTAAGCCAGGGTCAGCATCCCACCCTGACATTTAAGCCAGGGTCAGCATCCCACCCTGACATTTAAGCCAGGGTCAGCATCCCACTCTGACATTTAAGCCAGGGTCAGCATCCCACTCTGACATTTAAGCCAGGGTCAGCATCTCACACACACACACACACACACACACACACACACACACACACACACACACACACACACACACACACACACACACACACACACACACACACACACACACACCTCCTCTATCTTCCCTTCCTCTCTGTTCCTATTAATTCCTCTCTTCCTCTACCTTCTCTTCCTCTTCTTCCTCTTTCTCATCCCTCTAATCTTCCTTCATTCGTGCATCCAGTCAGTTAGTCGGTTGGTTGGTCAGTTGGTCGTTTGGTCATTCGTATTCAGTCATTCGTTTGTTCTGTCGGTCTTTTGGATTCACCCGGTGCCACATCGTTTGGATTTGGTCCAGTCCCGGTCGGTCAGTTGGTCGTTCGTTCGGTCGGTGGTCGAGCGTTCGTTACGTCGGTCCCGGTTCGAGCGTTCTATATCCCACAGATCGGTCGGTCGATCAGTCGGTCCCAGTCATTGGGCTCACTCGGACGGTGTTCGCATCATTTCAGTCGTCGGTTGGTCGTTCTCGCTTCGTCGATCGTTCGTTCGTTCGTTCGGCCCGCTCGTTCGTTCATTCGTTCGTTCGGAAACCTTGGCTCGTTCAGTTCATTCGTTCATTCGCCTACCGCCGGTCGGTCGCTCGTTCGTAAAAAAAAAAAAAAAAGTCGTTCGTGGTCCGGTTGGTGGTTCGTGCGTTTCGTCCAGTTTGTTATCTTTCGTTTGGTCGGTCGGTCACATTTGGTCCATTGCTTTGTTCGTTTTCCGTTTCGGTCGTGCAGTCGGTCGGTCTTTCGTTCGTTCGCTTGTTCGTTCGTTCGTTCGTCGTCGGTCGATCGCTCGGTCGTTCGTTTGTTCGTTCGTTCGTTTATAAGCCAGGGTCACCATCTCACACACACACACACACACACACACACACACACACACACACACACACACACACACACACACACACACACACACACACACACACACACACACACACGCTTCCTTTATTTTCCCTTCGTCTTCCTGTTCCTTCTCCTCTCCTCCTCTATCTTCCTTCCTCTCCCTCTTCCTTTTAATTCCTCTCTTCCTCTACGTTCTCTTCTCTTCCTCTTCCTCCTCTTTCTCATCCTCTAATCTTCCTTCATTCGTGCGGTCGGTCAGTCAGTCGGTTGGTTGGGCAGTCGGTCGTTTGGTCATTCGTTCGGTCGTTCGTTTGGTCGTTGTGTCGGTTGTTTGATTGATCCTTCATTTGGTTTGGTCGGTCGGTCGGTCGGTCGTTTGTTCGGTCGGTCGGTCGGTCGTTCTGTCAGTCGGTCATTGGATCATTCGGTTGGGTGTTCGATCATTCAGGTCGTTCGGTTGATGGCTCGTTTCGTCAGCCGTTCGTTCGCTCGTCGTTCGTTCGTTCGTTCGTTCGGTCGGTCGCTCGCTCGTTCATTCGTTCGGTTGGTGGTTCTTTCATTTGGTCGCTCGTTCATTCGTTCGCTCGGTCAGTCGGTCTTTCGGTCGTTCGCTTGTTCGTTCTTTCGTTCGTTTGGTCGGTCGACGCTCGTTTGTTCGTTCGTTCGGTCGGTCGGTCTGTCGCCCGCTCGTTCGTTTGTTCGTTCGGCCGGTCGGTCGGTCGTTCCTTGTTCGTTCGTTCGTTTTGTTTGGTCGCTTGCTCGTTCGTTTTCGTTCGTTCGTTCGTTCACCAGTCGGTCGTTCAGTCGTTTGTTCATTAGATCGTTGGCTGGCTTGCTCGCTCTCGTCCGCACGCTTGATCTCTCTCTCTCTCTCTCTCTCTCTCTCTCTCTCTCTCTCTCTCTCTCTCTCTCTCTCTCTCTCTCTCTCTCTCTCTCTCTCTCTCTCTCTCTCTCTCTCTCTCTCTCTCTCTCTCTCTCTCTCTCTCTCTCTCTCTCTCTCTCTCTCTCTCTCATAACAGAAAGAAACGAAAGATAATAAGAATGTTTCCGTCCGGCTCCTCAATCCTCCCTTCCCTCATACACACACACACACACACACACACACACACACACACACACACACACACGCACACGAATAACAGAAAGAAAAACAAAAGAAAACAAGCTTCTTCGTTTTCCTCTCTCCTCCTCATTCTCTTCCTTTTCCTCTTTCTCTTCCTCTTCTTCCTCCTCCTCCTCCTTCTCTTCCTCTCCCTCTTCCCTCCACTCTTCCCCTTTCACAGCTATTCCCTCTTCCACTCCTACACAGCCTTCACTCTCTTCCCGTTCCTCCTCCTCCTCCTCCTCCTCCTCCTCCTCTTCCTCCTCCTCCTCCTCCCTCTCCTTCTCCGCCTTCCCTTCCTCTCCCTGGTCTATCTTCTTCCTCTTCCTTCACCTTCCCTTCCTCTCCCTGTCCCTGCTCCTCCCTCTTTTCCTCCACGTTCCCTTTCCCTTCCTCTTCCTCTTCCTGCGCATTCTTTTCCATTTTTTATATAGTTTTATTTTATTTTTGTTATTTTTCATTTTTATTTGTTTTGTTTTACTTTTTTTCTATTTTTTTTTTTTTATTTGGTGTTTAATTTTTTTTTTAGTATTTTTTTGTTTTACTCTTTTCTATTTTTTGTTTTGTTTTTTGGTGTTGTTGATTTTTTTTTCTTTTTTTTGTTTTAGTGTTTTTTCTGTTTTACTTTTTTGTTTTTGTTTTGGTTTTGTTTTGGTGTTAATTTGATTTTTTTAAGATTTTTTGTTTTCGAATTTATTTGGAATTTTTTTTTAGGACAAAACGAAAAGTAAAGAAAAGCCTCGTAACTCCGCCCCACGCCGCACTCCCGCCAGCATCCCACCCTAACATCTAAGCAAGGGTCAGCATCCCACTCTAACATTTAAGCCAGGGTCAGCCTCCCACCCTGACATTTAAGCCAGGGTCAGCATCCCACCCTGACATTTAAGCCAGGGTCAGCATCCCACCCTGACATTTAAGCCAGGATCAGCATCCCACCCTGACATTTAAGCCAGGGTCAGCATCCCACCCTGACATTTAAGCCAGGGTCAGCATCCCACCCTGATTTCTAAGCCAGGGTCAGCATCCCACCCTGACATTTTAGCCATGGTCAGCCTCCCACCTGACATCTAAGCCAGGGTCAGCATCCCACCTTTACATCTAAGCCAGGGTCAGCATCCCACCTGATATTTAAGCCAGGCCAGCATCCCACCCTGACATTTAAGCCAGGGTCAGCATCCCACCCTAACATTTAAGCAAGGGTCAGCATCCCACCCTAACATTTAAGCCAGGGTCAGCATCCCACCCTAACATTTAAGCCAGGGTCAGCATCCCACCCTGACATTTAAGCCAGGGTCAGCATCCCACCCTGACATTTAAGCCAGGATCAGCATCCCACCCTGACATTTAAGCCAGGGTCAGCATCCCACCCTGACATTTAAGCCAGGGTCAGCATCCCACCCTGACATTTAAGCCAGGGTCAGCATCCCACCCTAACCTTTAAGCCAGGGTCAGCATCACACCCTAACATCTAAGGCAGGGTCAGCATCCCACCCTAACATTTAAGCCAGGGTCAGCATCCCACCCTAACCTTTAAGCCAGGGTCAGCATCCCACCCTAACATTTAAGCCAGGGTCAGCATCCCACCCTGACATTTAAGCCAGGGTCAGCATCCCACCCTAATATTTAAGCCAGGCTCAGCATCCCACCCTAACATTTAAGCCAGGGCCAGAATCCCACCCTGACATTTAAGCCAGGGTCAGCATCCCACCCTAACCTTTAAGCCAGGGTCAGCATCCCACCCTAACATTTAAGCCAGGGTCAGCATCAAACCCTAACCTTTAAGCCAGGGTCAGCATCCCACCCTAACATTTAAGCCAGGGTCAGCATCCCACCCTGACATTTAAGCCAGGGTCAGCATCCCACCCTAATATTTAAGCCAGGGTCAGCATCCCACCCTAACATTTAAGCCAGGGTCAGCATCCCACCCTAACATTTAAGCCAGGGTCAGCATCCCACAGTAACATTTAAGTCAGAGTCAGCATCCCACCCTAACATTTAAGAAAGGGTCAGCATCCCACCCTAACATTTAAGTCAGGGTCAGCATCCCACCCTAACATTTAAGCCAGGGTCAGCATCCCACCCTAACATTTAAGCCAGGGTCAGCATCCCACTCTAACATTTAATTAAGCCAGGGTCAGCATCCCACCCTAACATTTAAGCCAGGGTCAGCATCCCACCCTAACATTTAAGCCAGGGTCAGCATCCCACCCTGACATTTAAGCCAGGGTCAGCATCCCACCCTAACATTTAAGCCAGGGTCAGCATCCCACCCTAACATTTAAGCCAGGGTCAGCATCCCACCCTAACATTTAAGCCAGGGTCAGCATCTCACCCTAACATTTAAGAAAGGGTCAGCATCACAACCTGACATTAAACCAGGGTCAGCATCACACCCTGACATTTAAACCAGAGTCAGCATCACACCTAAACATTTAAGTCAGGGTCAGCGTCCCTCCCTAACATTTATGCCAGGGTCAGCATCCCACCCTAACATTTAAGCCAGGGTCTGCATCCCACCCTAACATTCGCTTGTTCGTTCGTTCGTTCGTGCTGTCAGTCGATCCCTCGCTCGTTTGTTCGTTCGTTTGTTTGTCGTTCGTTCGGTCGTTCATTCGTTCGGTCGTTCATTTGTTGGTTCGGCCGGTCGTTCGTTCGTTCGCTCGGTCGCTCGTTCGTTCGTTCGTTCGTTCGGTTGGTGGTTCTTTCGTTTGGTCGCTCGTTCGTTCGATCGGTCTGTCTTTTGGTCGTTCGCTTGTTCGTTCGTTCGTTCGTTCGTTCGTTCATTCGTTCGGTTGGTGGTTCTTTCATTTGGTCGCTCGTTCATTCGTTCGCTCGGTCAGTCGGTCTTTCGGTCGTTCGCTTGTTCGTTCTTTCGTTCGTTTGGTCGGTCGACGCTCGTTTGTTCGTTCGGTCGGTCGGTCGGTCTGTCGCCCGCTCGTTCGTTTGTTCGTTCGGTCGGTCGGTCGGTCGTTCGCTTGTTCGTTCGTTCGTTTGTTTGGTCGCTCGCTCGTTCGTTTGTTCGTTCGTTCGTTTGTTCGTTCGTTCGTGCGTTCGTTCGTTCGTTCGGCCGGTCGGTCGGTCGGTCGTTCGGTCGTTTGTTCATTAGATCGTTGGCTGGCTTGCTCGCTCTCTCGTCCGCCCGATCTCTCTCTCTCTCTCTCTCTCTCTCTCTCTCTCTCTCTCTCTCTCTCTCTCTCTCTCTCTCTCTCTCTCTCTCTCTCTCTCTCTCTCTCTCATAACAGAAAGAAACGAAAGATAATAAGAATGTTTCCGTCCGGCTCCTCAATCCTCCCTTCCCTCATACACACACACACACACACACACACACACACACACACACACACACACACACACACACGAATAACAGAAAGAAAAACAAAAGAAAACAAGCTTCTTCGTTTTCCTCTCTCCTCCTCATTCTCTTCCTTTTCCTCTTTCTCTTCCTCTTCTTCCTCCTCCTCCTCCTTCTCTTCCTCTCCCTCTTCCCTCCACTCTTCCCCTTTCACAGCTATTCCCTCTTCCACTCCTACACAGCCTTCACTCTCTTCCCGTTCCTCCTCCTCCTCCTCCTCCTCCTCCTCCTCCTCCCTCTCCTTCTCCGCCTTCCCTTCCTCTCCCTGGTCTATCTTCTTCCTCTTCCTTCACCTTCCCTTCCTCTCCCTGTCCCTGCTCCTCCCTCTTTTCCTCCACGTTCCCTTTCCCTTCCTCTTCCTCTTCCTGCGCATTCTTTTCCTTTTTTTATATAGTTTTATTTTATTTTTGTTATTTTTCTTTTTTTTTGTTTTGTTTTACTTTTTTTCTATTTTTTTGTTTTTTTTTTGTTTTGGTGTTTAATTTTTTTTTTTGTATTTTTTTTGTTTTACTCTTTTCTATTTTTTGTTTTGTTTTTTGGTGTTGTTGATTTTTTTTTCATTTTTTTGTTTTAGTGTTTTTTTCTGTTTAACGTTTTTGTTTTTTTTGGTTTTGTTTTGGTGTTAATTTGATTTTTTTTAGATTTTTTTTTTTCGGATTTATTTTGAATTTTTTTTTTGGACAAAACGAAAAGTAAAGCCTGTAACTCCGCCCACGCCACTCCCGCCAGCATCCCACCTAACATCTAAGCAGGGTCAGCATCCCACCTAACATTTAAGCCAGGGTCAGCCTCCCACCTGACATTTAAGCCAGGGTCAGCCTCCCACGCTGACATTTAATCCAGGGTCAGCATCCAACACTGACATTTAAGCCAGTGTCAGCATCCCACCCTGACATTTAAGCCAGGGTCAGCATCCCACCCTGACATTTAAGCCAGGGTCAGCATCCCACCCTGATTTCTAAGCCAGGGTCAGCATCCCACCCTGACATTTAAGCCAGGGTCAGCATCCCACCCTGACATCTAAGCCAGGGTCAGCATCACACCCTAACATTTAAGCCAGGGTCACCATCCCACCCTGACATTTAAGCCAGGGTCAGCATCCCACCCTGACATTTAAGCCAGGGTCAGCATCCCACCCTAACATATAAGCCAGGGTCAGCATCCCACCCTAACATTTAAGCAAGGGTCAGCATCCCACCCTAACATTTAAGCCAGGGTCAGCATCTCACTCTGATATTTAAGCCAGGGTCAGCATCCCACCCTGACATTTAAGCCAGGGTCAGCATCCAACACTGACATTTAAGCCAGGGTCAGCATCCCACCCTGACATTTAAGCCAGGGCTAGAATCCCACCCTGACATTTAAGCCAGGGTCAGCATCCCACCCTAACCTTTAAGCCAGGGTCAGCATCCCACCCTAACATTTAAGCCAGGGTCAGCATCCCACCCTAACCTTTAAGCCAGGGTCAGCATCCCACCCTAACATTTAAGCCAGGGTCAGCATCCCACCCTGACATTTAAGCCAGGGTCAGCATCCCACCCTAACATTTAAGCCAGGGTCAGCATCCCACCCTAACATTTAAGCCAGGGTCAGCATCCCACCCTAACATTTAAGCCAGGGTCAGCATCCCACCCTGACATTTAGTCCAGGGTCAGCATCACACACACACACACACACACACACACACACACACACACACACACACACACACACACACACTTCCTCTATCTTCCCTTCCTCTCCCTGTTCCTTCTCCCTCTCTTCCTCTATCTTCCCTTCCTCTCCCTGTTCCTTTTAATTCCTCTCTTCCTTTACGTTCTCTTCCCCTTCTTCCTCTTTCTCATCCCTCTAATCTTCCTTCGTTTGTGCGGTCGGTCGGTCAGTCGGTTGGTTTGTCAGTCGGTCGTTTGGTCATTCGTTCGGTCGTTTGGTCGTTCGTTCGTTCGGTCGTTGTGTCGGTTGTTTGATTGGTCCTTCGTTTGGTCGGTCGGTCGGTCGGTCGGTCGTTCGGTCGATCGGTCATTGGATACTTCGGTCGGTTGTTCGATCATTCGGTCGTTCGGTCGTTCGTTCGTTTCGTCGGTCGTTCGTTCGCTCGTCCAGTCGTTCATTCGTTCGTTCGGTCGGTCGGTCTTTCGGTCGTTCGCTTGTTCGTTCTTTCGTTCATGTGGTCGGTCGGTACGCTCGTTTGTTCGTTCGGTCGGTCGGTCGGTCGCTCGCTCGCTCGCTCGTTCGTTTGTTCGTTCGTTCGTTCGGTCGGTCGGTCGTTCGCTTGTTCGTTCGTTCGATCGTTCGGCCGTTTGTTTGGTCGCTCGCTTGTTCGTTTGTTCGTTCGTTCGTTCGGTCGGTCGGTCGTTCGCTTGTTCGTTCGTTCGATCGTTCGGCCGTTTGTTTGGTCGCTCGCTTGTTCGTTTGTTCGTTCGTTCGTTTGTTCGTTCGTTCGTTCGTGCGTTCGTTCGTTCGATCGTTCGGCCGGTCGTTCGTTCGTTCGTTCGTTCGTTCGTTCATTAGATCGTTGGCTGGTTTGCTCGCTCGCTCGCCCGCCCGAACGCCCGATCTCTCTCTCTCTCTCTCTCTCTCTCTCTCTCTCTCTCTCTCTCTCTCTCTCTCTCTCTCTCTCTCTCTCTCTCTCTCTCTCTCTCTCTCTCTCTCTCTCTCTCTCTCTCTCTCTCTCTCTTAACAGAAAGAAACGAAAGATAATAAGAATGTTTCCGTCCGGCTCCTCAATCCTCCCTTCCCTCACACACACACACACACACACACACACACACACACACACACACACGCGCGCGCGCGCACACGAATAACAGAAAGAAAAACAAAAGAAAACAAGCTTCTTCGTTTTCCTCTCTCCTCCTCATTCTCTTCCTTTTCCTCTTTCTCTTCCTCTTCTTCCTCCTCCTCTTCCTTCTCTTCCTCTCCCTCTTCCCTCCACTCTTCCTCTTTCACAGCTATTCCCTCTTCCACTCCTACACAGCCTTCACTCTCTTCCCGTTCCTCCTCCTCATCCTCCTCCCTCTCCTTCTCCGCCTTCCCTTCCTCTCCCTGTTGTATCTTCTCCTTCCTCTTCCTTCACCTTCCCTTCCTCTCCCTGTCCCTGCTCCTCCCTCTTCTCCTCCACTTTCCCTTTCCCTTCTTCTTCCTCTTCCTGCGCATTCTTTTCCTTTTTTTTATATAGTTATATTTTATTTTTGTTATTTTTCAGTTTTTTGTTTATGTATTTTTTTTTTGTTTTACTTTTTTCTATTTTTTGTTTTGTTTTGGTGTTGATTTTTTTCATTTTTTTGCTTTAGTATTTTTTTTTTTACTTTTTTCTAGTTTTTTTGGGTTTTGTTTTGGTGTTGATTTTTTTCATTTTTTTGTTTTAGTATTTTTTTGTTTTACTTTTTTCTAGTTTTTTTTGGTTTTGTTTTGGTGTTGTTGATTTTTTTTTTTAGATTTTTTTGTTTTCGGATTTTTGTGGATTATTATTTTTTTTTTTTAGGACAAAACGAAAAGTAAAGAAAAGCCTCGTAACTCCGCCCCGCGCCGCGCCCCCGCCTGCCCCGCTGACGTACCGCTGCTGCTGCCGGTGCTAGTGTTGCGTCTGTCGCTGGAAAACAAACACTCACCTCCCGGGCCTCAAATCGCCCGGGCCCAGACGACGACGGTGCCCCCACCTCCTCCCTCTCTCCTTCACCTTCCCTTGCTCTCTTCCTTTTCTTCCCTCTCTTCCTCCTCCTTCCTCTTCTTTGCCTCTTCCTCCTTACCCTTCATCCCTCCCTTCACCTTCCTCTCCTCTGCCTCTTCCTCCTTACCCTTCATCCCTCCCTTCACCTTCCTCTCCTCTCCCTGTTCCTCCTTATCCCTTCATCCCTCCCTTCACCTTCCTCTCCTCTGCCTCTTCCTCCTTATCCCTTCATCCCTCCCTTCACCTTCCTCTGCCTCGTCCTCCTTACCCCTCATCCTCCCTTCACCTTCCTCTCCTCTGCCTCTTCCTCCTTATCCCTTCATCACTCCCTTCCCTTCTTCTCCCTCTTCCTTCTCGTCCCTCTCTTTCTCCTCCTTCATTCCTCTCTCTGTTCCTCCTTACCCTTCATCACTCCCTTCACCTTCCCTTCCCCCTGTTCCTTCTCCACCCTCTCTTCCTCCACCCTCCCTTCTTCACCCTGTTCCTCCTCCTTCCTTACTTCCACCCCCTCCTCACCCTTTCCTTCCAAGCACTCCCTCCCTCCCTTCTCTCCATGTTCGTCCTTGGCCTCTGCTCCCCACTCCTCCTCCTGCACACTCCGCTCCGTGTACTCGAGGCCCTCAGCCCGCCAGCCTCGCTTGGCCGCCAGGGCTTCCAACTCCTGCCGCCACGCCGCCTCGCTGTTGTTGAGGGCGGCGAGGCGGTGCCTCCCTGCTGCACCATGCCGCCTTTCCTGGACTGGTAGAGGCGGTACAGGAACTCCGGTCCTTGACGGGTTTGGGGACGTCCTTCAGGTTGAACCTGATCTTGCGAGGCCGCCGAGAAAGCTCCTCCTCCGCCTTGGCCTGTAGCCGCCGGGCCCTGCGTCCCTTACGCTTCTTCGTCTTGCCATCGCCGTTGAGCTGCTGCAGTCGTTCCCGCCGCTCGACACGTCGCTCGCTGATACGGTCCCGCCGCTCCTGCAGGCGCCTTTGCCGCTCCTGGGCAGTCATACCGCTGAGGCACTCCTCACAGTTGCTGAAGTAGACGAGGTGTTCAGCACACCTGAGCCGGGCCACCGGCTCCTCCCAGCCCAGCGGATAGGGCGGCTCCCTCTCTGTGCCCGTCAGCTGCACGTCAGCTTCTTCTTCTTTTTTCTCTTCCCCTCCTTCCTCCCTCCTTTCCGTGTCTGTCTCAGCTAATACCTCTTCCACTTCTACGCAGCCTCCACTCTCCTTCTGCTCCCCCTCTTCCTCCTCCCTCCCTTCCTCCACCTTGCTCTTCTCTCTTTGTTCCTCCTTGGCCCTTGCCGCCACGTCCGTGTAGGTGAGGGCCACCGTCGTGGTGGCGGCCCTTGAGTCGGTGTCGCAGAAATTCTGCACCGCCAGCTGCAGCTGCTGGAGCATTGCCGTGGCCGCCGCCACGTCCTGCGGGTTCTTGTCAGGGTGGGCGGCGAGGGCGAGGCTCCGGCACTGCCTCCTTATCGCCCTCTCCGTGGCACCGCGCGCCAGCCCCAGGAGGCCGTGGTAGTGTCTGGTGGTGTCCATCGAGGCGCCGTGCGTCACGGTGTGGTGCCCGAGAGTGGTGTGCTGTGCGTGCATGTGTTGGTGCTGGCCTTCCAGCGTGCTGCAGCACAGCCTCTTGGGCGATGAGTTCCCCCCGTGCTTGATGCTCGGGAATTTCTGTTTCTTGGATTGGGGTGGGCGTGGGTGGGGGATCAGGCACGGGATTTTGATTTCTTGAGATGGAGTCACCCTTTTCCTTTCTCTTACCCCACATAGGGTCGAGATTTACCACATCACCTCGGTTTGAGATATGCCGTTTTAGGGAGCTCGGAGTTGACATTGCATGGGGCGAAATCTAGAGCTAGTTGCACCTTTTGTAGGGAAGATCGCTACGGGAGCTGAGTGGCTGGATGGAGGGAGGGTGATGTTAGCTACGGGATCTGATTGGCTGGATGGAAGGAGGGTAATGTTAACTACGGGAGCTGATTGGCTGGATGGAAGGAGGGTAATGTTAGCTACGGGAGCTGATTGGCTGGATGGAAGGAAGGTAATGTTAGCTACGGGATCTGATTGGCTGGATGGAAAGAGGGTAATGCTAGCTGCGGGATCTGATTGGCTGGATGGAAGGAGGGTGATGCTAGCTACGGGAGTTGATTGGCTGGATGGAAGGAGTGTAATGTTAGCAACGGGATCTGATTGGCTGGATGGAAGGAGGGTGATGTTAGCTACGGGAACTGATTGGCTGGATGGAAGGAGGATAATGCTAGCTACGGGAGCTGATTGGCTGGATGGAAGGAGGGTGATGTTAACTATGGGAGCTGATTGACTGGATGGAAGGAGGGTAATGTTAGCTACGGGAGCTGATTGGCTGGATGGAAGGAAGGTAATGTTAGCTACGGGATCTGATTGGCTGGATGGAAGGAGGGTAATGTTAGCTACGGGATCTGATTGGCTGGATGGAAGGAGGGTGATGTTAGCTACGGGAGCTGGTTGGCTGGATGGAAGGAGGGTAATGTTAGCTACGGGATCTGATTGGCTGGATGGAAGGAGGGTAATGTTAGCTACGGGAGCTGATTGGCTGGATGAAGGTAAAGAGATGTTAGCTACGGGATCTGATTGGCTGGATGGAAGGAGGGTAATGTTAGCTACGGGATCTGATTGGCTGGATGGAAGGAGGGTGATGTTAGCTACGGGAGCTGGTTGGCTGGATGGAAGGAAGGTAATGTTAGCTACGGGATCTGATTGGCTGGATGGAAGGAGGGTAATGTTAGCTACGGGAGCTGATTGGCTGGATGAAGGGAAAGAGATGTTAGCTACGGGATCTGATTGGCTGGGTAGAATCTTGGCCTCGGTTCGCCTGTTTGAAAAGCCTCTCGTTGAAGTTGCCGGGGTATTCACGGACTGTTTTGTGACCCTAGTGATGGCTGTACACGACTTCAGCGTCATGAATGGTAAAGTCACCCGTGACAACTTGGCCAGGCTTCTCCGCGGCCTTGGGAAACAGTCGTAATGGCAGCCCGATACGTTTAACATAATGGCGCTTTGGGGAAAAAAGTGAGCATTTTTTCCATTCCGTAATTGTTTACTCCCACCATCTTAAGTATTGTGCGAAATATATGAATAATAACACTGGTATAATTTTGTCCCAAGGTTACGGCCGTGACGTCACCGGCGGAAGAGATAATGGAAAGGGAAGGAAAAAAAGTGGAGCTGGAAGTGGAAGGAGAGAAGAAGTGGAGGGAGGAAACTGAAAGGGAAGGTGATAAAGGGAAGTGTAAATGCGAGGAGGAAGAGAAAGAAAGGGAGGGAAAAAGGGAGCTGTTAGTGGAAGAAGAGAAAGATAGAGAAAATTTTGTGAAAGTTAATAAAAAATGTGTGATTGGAGGGAGAGAGAAAAAAGTGTCGGGAAGAGAGAGAAAGTGGACGTTAAGTGATGGATAATAAGAGAGGGGGACAAGGGGACTGAGAAGGATGAGAAAGAACGGCAATAATGGAGAGAGATACAAGCTGAAAATGGAGGAAAAGGAAAAGGGAGGAAGAAACTAGGAAAAGGAGACACTGGGGAAGGGGGGGGGGTGGGGGGAGGAAATAAAGGAGAAAAAAGGAAGTAAGAAAGAAAGGGAGTAGGGAAGTGTGAGGCGAGTATAGAAGGAAGGAAGGAAGGAAGGAAATAACAGTGATGAGGAAGGAAGTAAGGGAGAGAGAGAATAATTAAGTAATGAATAAAAAAAAATAGGATTGAAAAAGGAGAGTAGCAGAAGTGATGAAGGAGGAGCAGGGCAGGAGGGATGGAGGAAAGGGGAACACAAAGAACACTAAAGGAAGAACAAACAACAGCAGACCTGCTGGTCCTTACGAGGCTGTTTGTGACAAGCTACACTAACTATCTAATCAAAGGTGGAAGATGAAGGACAGCAAAGGCGAAGGCTCCTCCCCACCATTACTGTTACCACTAACCGGGCGATAAAAGCGGACAAGGACACCAGTATTCGAAAGAACTTAACGTTATTACGACAATGAGTAATATTTTAGATGCTGGTTGGATTCAAAATACTTGTCTAATCTATTCTTGAAGGCCGTAACTGTTGTACTATCAACGACATCACAGGGTAGAGAGTTCCAAACATTAACAACTCGATTGAAGAAGAAGTGTTTAGCTTCGTGCGACGAGAGTCTTTTACCACTTATTTTCAAATTGTGATTTCTTCTTGTTTTATTTGATCGATCAATTGTAAAGTAATCTTCCGCATTAATATCACTGAATCCTTTAAACATTTTAAACACTCCTATTAGATCGCCTAGCATTCTTCGTTTTGATAGACTGAATAAATTTACTTCTTTAAGCCTTTGTTCATATGATAAATTTATCAACCTAGGAATCATCTTTGTTACTCTTCGTTGAACCCGTTCCAACTGTTCTATGTCTTTTCTGTAGTAGGGAGACCAAAACTGAACATAGTACTCTAGACGGGGTCGATCCAACGAACTATACAGTTTTAATATTACTTTTTCCGATTTATTATTAAAGACTCGTCCGATGAAGCCAACCAATTTGGTTGCAGTTTTGACTACCTCTGAACAATGCCGAAAGGGTTTTAAATCGCTTGATATAGTGATTCCAAGATCCTTTTCTTTACTTACTGGAGAAAGTTGTTGGCCATTCGTTACGTATCGAACGCGATTGTTATTTTTTCCGATGTGCAACACTTTACATTTGTCAACGTTAAATTTCATTTGACATTGATTGGCAACGGAACGGAGGAAAAGGAGGAGAGAAAACATCAGACAGGAAGGAAGGGAAGGCAAGGGAGGTGGGAGGACGGGAAGAGGGAGAAGGGAGGAAAAAACGGTATGGGAGAGAGAGAGAGAGAGAGAGAGAGAAGAGAGTTGAGGAGAGATAGTTTCTTTATCTATCCATCCGTTTCCTCCTCCTCCTCTTCCTCCTTTTCCTCCTCCTCCTCCTGCCCAAACTGTAAACTCGCTTAAATTTCTAACAATGCCTTCGAACCTCCGTAAGTGTGACGTCTGTCCCGGACGATTTGCAGCTCAGTACTTCCAGCTGAGTAGAACTTGCCGCCTCTGCATTCAGAGATTACAACTTCAGAAAGCTGTGACTGAATGGAAAGTCAAACATAATGATCTTGAAATGAAATTCGAAGCCCTTCAGGAATTTGTTTCAAATAATGTTGCAGTGACTCCACCATCGATGGTGGAGGCCCTCCACCGAGACTGTGCCCTCTCCAGACGAATCTCCTGCTTCACGGGAGGACGTGTTACCTGCCTCACAGGTTGACTCCCAGCCTGCCTCACAGGCTAACCCCCAGCCTGTCTCACAGGCTAACCCCCAGCCTGCCTCACAGGCTAACCCCCAGCCTGCCTCACAGGACAACCGACATCCTGCCTCACAGGACAACTGCCAGCCTGCCTCACTGGCTGACCCCCAGCCTGCTTCACAGGCTTACCCCCAGCCTGCTTCACAGGCTAACCCCCAGCCTGCTTCACAGGTTAACTCCCAGCCTGCCTCACAGGACACCTTCCAGCCTGCCCCACTTAACGCTTCTCTTCCTGCATCACAGGTTCCAACCTGTAAGGAATGGAGCCAAACCGAAGCAGGCAACCAAGGATTTACTGACCCCCACTACCTTCAATAGGTTCCAGGTGCTGGCAGACACCATGAAGAATGAGTTTGAGACTCGCCTAGTTGGGACTCCATGGTGCGTGTCCAGCTGGTTGAGTTCTGTGGTCGTTCATCAAACGGCCGCAGAAAACGTTACTGCTATCCAGGTGCTAGGCTGGACGACATCACCGCAGCGTGCGATGATGTCACGAGAAATGCCGACCGAAACACGCTCTTTGTCATTCACGCTGGAACAAATGACGTAAAGACAACCCGTTCTGAGGAACTGCTTGAGAAATACCGCCGCATGATCAAGCAGTATAAAGGTTAAACGGATGCCAGTAACATCATAATCTCAGGAATCCTCCCGAGGGTCGGTGCCGAATCTAGCTTTTATAGTAAGGCCTTCAGCACAAACAACAGACTTCAGTCACTTCCTCACAAGACAACGTCCAGTCGCTAACTTGTGGAACAGTTTTTACTACGATTCAGACTTGTTCCTTGCTGATGGCATCCACTTAAACTGTTGGAGCAGCCCGTTTCGGGAGGCTGCTCTGTGACCAAGTGGCTCTTCGAAAGCCAAAAAACGCGGAGGGGAGAACACCAGCAGCTCCACCGTAAGGGAGTACTCAACCCGCGAAACCCCCGATTCGAATCACATTAAAGCTTGCTATATAAACGCTCGTAGCCTACGTAACAAATTTGAAGACTTATAAGTCCTCGCAGCTACAAATCATGATCACATCATCGGAGTCACAGAATCTTGGATAGACACTTCAAATAAAGATTTCATTGCGGAATATATATTACCTGGTTATACCATCTTTAGTCATGAAAGAGAGAGCAGACGGGGTGGAGGCGTTATCTTTTATATCCACAACTCTCTCCATCCAGTATCCGTGAAAACATATATTATAACCAATGTAGACACGGTCTTCATTGAAATTAAAAATAAATCTCGTAAAATAGTAATTGGACTTATCTACAGACCGCCAGGGCAGACTCTTGATACTGACCACGCATTAAGTGAATTATTACTAGAAACAAGTAGCAGTTGCGAGGTAGTAATTGTTGGGGACTTTAACTTGCCAGTGAAAAGATGGGGTGAACCGTTGAACTGTCATACAGAGCTCGACCTGTACACAAATTTACTAGAAAGTGATTTACATCAACACGTTCAAGAACCGACTCGGGAAAATAATATACTTGACCTTATCTTTTCAACGACAGCTGATCTAGTTAACGAAGTAAATGTTGGTCCAATTTTTAGTTCTAGCGATCACTAAACAATCACATTCAGCATCAATATGAAAGAAAGTAAAGTAACTCCTAGTAAAGAAAAGGTGCCTGATTATCAGAGAGCGAATTTCGTAAGACTACGATCAATTCTAAATAATTCTGACTGGACTGAAATCTCGGCGGAAACAGATATTGATAAATCTTTGGGGGCCTTCACCACAATATTGAACAATGCTATAAGCATATGAGTACCCTATCGAAACAAACGTTCAGCTTTTAAGAAGAAACCCAAATGGTGGAATAACGAAATTCAAAATAGCCTATCTCTTAAAAAACGCGTATACAGTAGGTACATATCATCTCAGAGCGAGGCTGACAAACTAGAGTTGGACAGAATTCGCCGCGAAACCAAGAAATTAATAAAACGAGGCAAGAAAAATCTTGAAGAATATATAGCGGAAACGAGTAAATCTAATCCTAAAGATTTTTTTAGCTATGTAAATAATAAAAAGTCACTCACTTGTGGTATCTGACCGCTTGCTAATGATAATGGTAACCACACGAACGATGAAAATGAAATGGCTACAATCCTAAATAACTTTTTCGCATCCGTATTTACCGACGAAGATTGTTTATCACCTCAACCGCCGGAGGTTAGAAGGACCGAAAAGATGTTAAGTGGCGTGCTCATCGTAGAAAGTGACATTTTACGCACAATTGAAAAGATTAAAGTAAGCAAAGCTCCTGGTCCAGACAAAATTACCCCTAGGGTCTTAAATAAAATCAAACATCAAATTTGTAAACCACTCTCCATCATATTCAATAAATCTTTAACAGCTGGAAAAGTTCCGTCGGATTGGAAACTAGCAAATGTCACACCAATTTTCAAAAAGGGGGACAAGTCTCATCCAGGAAACTTTCGACCAATTAGCCTGACATCTATTGTTTGTATGTTAATGGAGACTATCATTCGCGACAATATGGTGAAATTCTTCGAAGAAAATAATATAATAAAAAATTCACAACATGGCTTCCGTAGTAAACGTTCGTGATTAACAAACTTACTTGATTTTATTCATTATTTTTTAGGTGTTCGATGAAAGCAGATCAGTTGATATCATATATCTGGATTTTCAAAAGGCATTTGATAAGGTCCCCCACCAACGATTGCTCAGCAAACTATTGGCGCACGGTATCTCGGGTAACATTCACAATTGGCTTGTGGACTGGCTCTCTGAGCGGAAACAGAGTAGTTCTAAACGGTGTTACATCTAACTGGCTCGATGTCAGAAGCGGCGTACCTCAAGGATCAGTGCTTGGCCCCATGCTCTTCTTGATTTATGTTAATGATATCGATAATGGGCTCACTTGCAGAGTATCAAAATTTGCTGATGACACAAAAATTGCTAGTAAAGTAACTGCGACACTCGACGAAGAAGCTTTACAATCAGATCTAGATCGACTTGCACGTTGGGCCAGTCAATGGCAAATGAAATTTAACGTTGAGAAATGTAAAGTGTTGCACATCGGAAAAAAATAACAATCGCCTTCGGTACGTAATGAATGGCCAACAACTTTCTGCAGTAAGTAAAGAAAAGGATCTTGGAATCACTATATCAAGCGATTTAAAGCCCGGTCAGCATTGTTCAGAGGTAGTTAAAACTGCAACCAAATTGGTTGGCCTCATCGGACGAGTCTTTAATAATAAATCAGAAAAAAGTAATATTAAAACTGTATAATTCGTTGGTTCGACCCCATCTAGAGTGCTGTGTACAATTATGGTCTACCTATTACAGAAAAGACATAAAAAAGTTGGAACGGGTTCAACGAAGAGTAACAAAGATGATTCCTAGGATGATAAATTTATCATATGAACAAAAGCTTAAGGAAGTAGATTTATTCAGCCTATCAAAACGAAGAATGCGAGGCAATCTAATAGAAGTGTTTAAAATGTTTAAAGGATTCAGTGATATTAATGCGGAAGATTACTTCACAATTGATCGATCAAATAGAACAAGAAGAAATCACAATTTGAAGATAAGTGGTAAAAGATTCTCGTCGCACGAAGCTAAACACTTCTTCTTCAATCGAGTCGTTAATGTTTGGAACTCTCTACCCTGTGATGTCGTTGATAGTACAACAGTTACGGCCTTCAAGAATAGATTAGACAAGTATTTTGAATCCAACCAGCATCTAAAATATTACTCATTGTCGTAATAACGTTAAGTTCTTTCGAATACTGGTGTCCTTGTCCGCTTTTATCGCCCGGTTAGTGGTAACAGTAATGGTTGGGAGGAGCCTTCGCCTTTGCTGTCCTTCATCTTCCACCTTTGATTAGATAGTTAGTGTAGCTTGTCACAAACAGCCTCGAAAGGACCAGCAGGTCTGCTGTTGTTTGTTCTTCCTTTGTGTTTCTTTGTGTTCCCGGCCCGATCCGGTATGGTCACAGCCCGTTAACGTGCTGGTGTAGTGTGACCTTGAGGAGAGAAAGAGGGGGACAAGAAGAGAGAGAAGGTCAACAGGAAGGATTTATGATATTGAAAAGGAAAGGGAAAAAAAAGTGGTAAAGGTGAAGAAATAAGAGTGGAGAGAGAGAGAGATTCGGAATAGTATATGAGACAGAGAGGGAGAGGAGAGAAGGCTGGGAAGGAGGAATAGGAGGGAGGAGAGAAAATGAAGCGAGTCTCAGGGGAATGAAAGTCGAATCCTCATCACACGAGCAATTACAAAACCAATCTCCCCTTCCCCCCTCCTCCCCCTCATTCATTCATTTCCTTCCTTCCATCTTTCCGTATTGCTTTATACGTCATTCCCTTCATTCCCTTCTTTCCTTCTTCCCTTTTTTCCTTTCTTTTTTTCTCTCCTCCCTTCATTCATTCATGCATTCATTCATTCATTCCCTTCTTTCTTACCCCCATTTTCAAATCCTATTTTTTTTCACTTCATTCTTTCATTCAGTCGCTTCCGTTCTTCCTTTCTTGTTTTTCTTTTTTCTCACAAAATGACTCCTATTGTTTTTTTCCTGACAATTAGTTTTATTTTGAGTCAGTTTGAGAAAGTGTCGAAGTTCTCTTTTTTCTCTTTTCTTGGTGTCTTTTTATGGTCTCTTGGTGTTGACTGTTTTAGGCAGCCATGGGGGAGAGCGAGAGAGAGAGAGAGAGAGAGAGAGAGAGAGAGAGAGAGAGAGAGAAAGGAGAGGAGAGGAGAGAGGTAACACTTAAAATGGTATCATTGATTTAGACATAAAATAAAATCAATTAAAACACGGGAAATTGTATACTTTTACATTTTCCTTCCTTTTCTTTTTCTCATCCTTACATTCTGTCACTTCCGTCCCTTCCTCCCTCTTCCCCTTCTCTTCTCCCTTCCTATCCATGAGTTATTTCATCTTCCCTTCTCCCATTGCCTATCACATCCCCTCTATCATTCTTCTTCCTTTATTGTCTGTTTTCTCTTATTTCTCCTCTTTACTTCACATCCTTTCTCTTTAACCATTTATCATTTTATCCTTTTTTTTTATTATGATACTGTCTTCTCTTCTTGTTGTCTTCTTTGCACATCCTTCTCCATTAACTTTCCATCCTGATCCTTCACCTTCCCTTCCCCCTCCTCCTATTCCCTCACTTCCTGTCCGTCCTGTCCTCATTCCTCCCTTCGTCCTGTTCCATGTTTTCCCGCCTCATTCTTCCATTCCCTTCACATGCACCGCGCCCTTCTCCTTCCACCGTATTCCATCATCCTTTCCTCCTTCTAATCTTCCCTTAATTATTTTCCATCCACCCAATATCGCCTGCTCCATATGATTTTTCTTTTTCGTCTCTCTCTCTCTCTCTCTCTCTCTCTCTCTCTCTCTCTCTCTCTCTCTCTCTCTCTCTCTCTCTCTCTCTCTCTCTCTCTCTCTCTCTCTCTCTCTCTCTCTCTCTCTCTCTCTCTCTCTCTCCTTCAACTTAATATCAACTAGAGTAGAAATGCAACGTTTTGGAGCCTTCTGATTAATGTAAAATCACTTAGGTTTAAGGACAGACCACCTAGTCTGGACCGTGGGGTCTGTGTGGTCTGATTTTCTATTTAAATCTATCTATGTAAATCTCTCTCTCTCTCTCTCTCCCCCCCCCCTCCTTCCCTTTATTCTTACTCCCCTTTAATTTTTCCCTTCATGAATAAGTCCAATATCCACATTATCAGTAGTGGTGGTGGTGGTGGTGGTGGTGGTGTAAAATGTATGCAGTATATAATTAAGAGAATTGTTGAAAGTCTAACCATTAATCTCTCTCTTCCAATAGCAACATTCCTTTTGCGATCCCTTACCTCCTCCTCCTCCTCCTCCTCCTCCTCCACAACTCTCCCTTATCCACTCACCTCCATTTAGGGTCCACCGCCAAGCCACTCAATCCACTACGTGCTGCTGTAACTTTCCTCCTGATTCTTTTCCTTCCCTCCTCCTCCTCCTCCTCCTCCTCCTCCTCCTCCTCCTTATCCTCCTCCTCCTCGTCGGCTTGAATAGTAGGTGATATAGGGGCCAAGGTGACCTCCTCCTCCTCCTCCTCCTCCTCCTCACAACAGCAGAAGATGTATTTGCCTTCGGGAGTTGCCTGTTTGGCGGTGCTTATGGTGATAATGGTGGTGGTGGTGATGGTGGTGGTGGTTTTGGTGATCCCTTGAGGTGTCTCTGTGTCTGTGTGACTATTTTTATTATTACTATTATTATTATTGTTATTGTTATTATCACTATCATCATCATTCTATACAAATCCAGGTGCATCATCCTCCGCTCACACCTGTCTCATTACGTTTCGCTTCTCACCTTCTTCACCTCCGCATCATCATCATCATCGTCGTCGCTTTCCTTGACTTAGTTGTATTTGTCTTCCTCTCCGCGGCCCGGCGAGTCCTGTTTGTGCTCGCTTTTATTCTGTTTTCTCTGCTTTCTCTTCTTCGTTTTTATATTGTCTGGTTAGACGTTATTTAAGGTTGGCGAAAAGTTCACCTCGGGTTTGTGTGTGTGTGTGTGTGTGTGTGTGTGTGTGTCTGTGTGCGCGCGCTTGGGCGTTTTGTTGGCTGGTCTTTCCCCACAAAATTATTACGTCAATAATTCTCCAAAGCCATTGTGAAGTTAGGGTAGGGAGAGAGGGAAGGGAAGGTGGAATTAAGGAAGGACGAGAGGAAGGAAGGAAAGGAGGAATGAAGGAAGGGTATGAGAGGTATGAGATGAGAGCCAAGGTTATCCTCATATTAGGGAAGAGGAGGAGGAGGAGGAGGAGGAGGAGGAGGAGGAGGAGGAGGAGGAGGAGGAGTACACTATACGAAAGCAGAGTAAGATACTCGTAAAGGAGGTAAAAAAATAAAAATAAAAGGAAAACATTTGGAATCGGTGGTAGAGAGAGAGAGAGAGAGTATCTATATATATTCTTGGCAGTCAACTGTAAAATCCTTCCTTCCAATCGTCATTATCCTCGAGAGTACATAAAAGCCAGGCCGCTGTTCTTTTTCCTCCACTAATTATATCGCAGTGTGGGCCGGGGCGGGCAGGCCTAAAGGCTGGCCGGGAGTGTGGGGGCGGGGGAGGCTGGGCGGCTGGTGGGGTTTGTAATGCTAATTGTTGATGTGCAAGGCAAACTGTATAGATGATTTGAAGTATATGTGAAAAGTGATCAGTATAAGGAGTAAGTGAGTATATTGCGAGGATGGCTGGACGACTAATAGGGTTTTTAATGTTTGGTTTATATGGAAGGTAAACTGTATAGATGATTTGAAGTATATGTGAAAAGTGATCAGTATAAGGAGTAAGTGAGTATATTGGGAGGATGGCTGGACGGCTAATAGGGTTTTTAATGTTTGGTTTATGTGGAAGGCAAACTATATAGATGATTTGAAGTATATGTGAAAAGTGATCAATATAAGGAGTAAGTGAGTATATTGGAAGGATGGCTGGACGGCTAATAGGGTTTTTAATGTTTGGTTTATGTGGAAGGCAAACTATATAGATGATTTGAAGTATTCCTATGTGCGAAAATGAGGAGGAAGGTTGTACGGCTAACGGGATTTATAATGTTCAGTGATGTAATGGAAGGCTAGGAGTATAGATGATGTGAAGTTTATGCGAAAAGTTAGGCTGAAAAGTATATAAGGAGTTAAAAGTATAAGAGTGTTAACATTGTTTATCGAAACTTAAATTTAACTAGTAATGGGGTTTGATATTCAGTGATTTCCTGTAAAACAAACAAAACCTACGGTGTGAAGTATATGTGTAAGTGAACTATGTAAAAGTTGTAATAGCTGAGGAGTGTGGAAGTTATGTACCGTGATTTATGTTGAATTGAGAATGGTGTTTAATGTTCAGTACTTCAGTAGAAGACAAACTGTATAGATGATCTGAAGCATAAGTGAAAAGTAAACAGACTAAAGAGTTGTATCTCATGAAGATTGTCAAGTACCGTTTATTGAGATTAACGCAGAATAGAAAAAAATTAAAGTGTATGCACAAAGTGTATTATTTAAAAGGTTGTGTCCCTGAATGACGAAAAAACAAATAGAGGAAAAGCTTGAAGCATATCCGCTGCACGAGGTAAAAAAAGGGAAAGGAAAAAAATCCTTTAGAATCCTCGATAAAAAAATGCTAAACAGAATATGCTGATAAGCGGAAACTGTCTCGTGAAAACAAGCGACGAACAGGACAGACACAGAGACAAATGAGAGAGAGAGAGAGAGAGAGAGATGAAAATAAATATCATAATAAAATTAGATAAAGAGATGTAAAAGACTAGGAAAGTTTAGAGAAATGGAGAAAAGGAGAGGTTGTTAGGAACAGGAGGAGGAGGAGGAGGAGGAGAAGGAGGAGGATTAGAGGAAGTAGGTAAACATCGTGCATTTGTTTGTATGTTTGTCTTCGTTTCCGGAGGTTTCCACTCTATTGTTTACGACACACACACACACACACACACACACACACACACACACACACACATGAGGGCCGCCATTCATCATTATAATATTGGTTCATAATGCAAAATATATGGATTAATCTGAAGCTAATTTGACGGCTGTTTTAATTCTGAACCACGATACTGGCCGATGGGAATGACTCACTGTGATGGTTATAATGAAGAGGATGATGGTGGTGGGAATAATGATGGTGGTGATAATGGCAGTATTAGTACTGGTGCCCGTGATGATGCTTGTAATAATATTAGCGGTAGTGGCTGTAGTGATGATAATAAAACTGATGATGATGATGATGGTGTTTCTAATCTCCAAGTCTGTTCACGAGAGATATAACACCTTTTTTCTCTGTTCATTTACCTTCTTCCTCTTCCCTTCTTCCTTTACCCCTGTCCCTCCTTCCTCCTCTTACCTTCACTGCCTTACATCCTCCTCCTCCTCCTTCTCCTCCACTCACAGTAATAACACAGCACCCACAGCTTCGTCGTGTGTGTGTGTGTGTGTGTGTGTGTGTGTGTGTGTGTGTGTGTGTGTGTCCTGTAAGCATAAGACGTGACCTGAGAGAAATTAAAGTAAAGAAATGTAAGAGAGATTTACATAGATTTACATAGAAAATCAGACCACACAGACCCCATGGTCCAGACTTGGTGGTCTGTCCTTAAACCTAAGTGATTTTACATTAATCAGAAGACTCCAAAACGTTGCACTTCTACTCTAGTTGATATTAAGTTGAAGGAAGTGACGGTCGAGCTTAATTTTGAAGGAGTCAATCGTGTTACACTGGACCACTGATGGTGGAAGCTTATTCCATTCTCGCACTACAACGTTGGTGAAGAAAAATTTTGTGCAGTCTGAATTTACTTGTCTACATCTGAGTTTTACGCCATTGTTCCTCGTGCGCAGACTGTCATCGATCATAAACAATGTTGATCTGTCTACATTCGTGAAACCATTAAGTATTTTAAAACATTCGATCAGTTTTCCTCGGAGGCGACGTTTCTCAAGAGAGAACATGTTAAGGGTAGAAAGCCTTTCTTCGTAGGATTTGTTGCGCAAGGAAGGGATCATTTTCGTTGCCCGACGCTGAACACCTTCTAATTTAGCAATATCCTTTGCATGGTGGGGGGACCAAAACTGTACCGCATATTCCAAGTGGGGTCTGACTAAACTGTTGTAGAGCGAGTATTACATCTTTATTCTTGAATACAAAGTTTCTTTTAATGAAGCCCAACATTCTGTTCGCTTTATTTGCTGCATCGATGCATTGCTGTGAGAATTTGAGGTTTGACGCGATTTTGACCCCCAAGTCTTTGACGCATTGAACGCTTTTGAGTTTAACGCCGCGCATTTCGTATTCGAACTTCTTATTCCTCGTTCCAACTTGAAGGACCTGGCACTTGTCTACGTTAAAGGGCATCTCCCATCTATCCGACCAAGCTGAAATTTTGTGCAAATCCTCTTGGAGGCTTTGCCTGTCTTCGTCAGTGAGAACCGAGTTACCAATCTTTGTGTCGTCTGCAAATTTACTAATGCGGTTATTGAGTCCAACATCCACGTCGTTGATGTAAATAATGAAGAGCACTGGGCCAAGGACCGAGCCCTGAGGGACGCCACTAGTGACAGCCGCCCACTCTGAGTTAAATCCGTCAATCACTACTCTTTGTTGTCTGTTGCTCAACCCATTCGCGATCCATTGGTTTACTTGACCGTCAATACCTATTTGCTTTAATTTGTAAAGTAATTTATGATGCGGGACTTTATCAAACGCTTTCTGGAAATCAAGATAGACTACGTCCAGTGATTTGGTTACGTCATAAACAGTGAAGAGGTCGTTATAAAAGGTTAATAGGTTTGATAGGCAGGATCTTTTGTTTCGGAAGCCATGTTGTGAGTCCCCAATCAATGAGTGGCTTTCAAGGTAACTCACAATTTTGTCTCTAATTATGCCCTCAAGTAGCTTACCTACAACCGAAGTTAGACTAATGGGCCTGTAATTACCTGGTACTTTTTTGTCTCCTTTCTTGAAAATCGGTGTCACGTTAGCCTTTTTCCAATCTGAAGGGACGATGCCTTGTCGCAAAGACATATTGAATACGGTTGTGAGGGAGGAGAGTATTTCGCTCTTCGTTTCTTTCAGCAGAGTTGGATATACTTTGTCAGGTCCAGGACTTTTATTTGTTTTAAGTGAATGGAGAGCTTTAAGGACTTCATCGGTTGTTATTTCAAAATTAGGCAGTGCATGCTCGAGATTTACAATAGTACTGGTGTTGGTGGTAGCGAGAGGAAGACTGTTAGTATTAAACACCGAGGAAAAGTAATTGTTTAAGAGGTTTGCAATGTGTTGGCTGTCCGTCACTAGTGCACCGTCGCTGTTTGTTAAAGGTCCAATACCACTTTTGATCGCCTTTCTGTTGTTTATGTAACTGAAGAAAGATTTCAGGTTATTTTACAGTTGGCTGCAATATTTTCTTCATATCTACGCTTTGCCTGACCTACTAGTCTTTTTACTCGTCGCCTGGCATCATTATAAAGTCTAATGTTCTCGGGCGTGCTTTGTTCTTTCTTTAACCTGTAAAACAATTTTCTCTCATTGACTGATTGTTTAATTTCGCTATTAAACCACGGTGGCCTTTTATTAGTGTTAATTCGCTTCTCGCACAAGGGGACGAATGTGTTCTGCTGAGTGAGTAAGTGATTTTTAAGGCTTAGCCAGGCTTCCTCTACGTTGCCGTCATCTGATAGTTGTATTTCTGTTAGTTTTGTCAGTTTCTACGAAGTTAGCTCTTTTGAAATTGGGCACCTTTACTTTATTTTCAGTCACTGATGATTGAGCTTTAATGTCGACGCGCACTAATTTATGATCGCAAGAACCGAGGTGTTCTCCTACCGTGACACTACTGACAAGGTTATCTTGGGTCGTTATAACAAGGTCGAGTATATTATTTTGTCGAGTTGGCTCAGAAACCATTTGGCTTAGATAATTTTCTTCTAGAAATTCGATCATTCTATGTGATTCGCCTTCTGTACCTGACAGTGTCGCCCAGTCGATATGGGGGAGGTTAAAGTCTCCTAATATCAGTGAGTCGCTGTTATTAAGTGACTGCCTTAAGACGCTGTACATTTCAAGGTCGTCATCGAGTGATTGCCCGGGAGGTCTGTAGGTGACAGATATATTTAAGTTGACTTTTGCAATGTTTACTCGCACGCACAAATGTTCAACGTTACTGTTTCCCGGTGTTTTGTCAGTGGGTTGCAAATAGCTTTTGACATAAAGGGTGACGCCACCGCCTCTACGGTTTACACGATCTTTGTTGAAGAGTCTGTAGCCATCTATGTTGTATTCGGAACTTAAATCAATATTTGTGGTGTCGATAAATGTTTCGGTTATAGGAATTATGTCAAAATTTTCTGTTAAAGCAAGACATCTCAGTTCATCAAATTTGTTTCTTAGGCTACGCGCATTGAAACTAAGGATTTTTAAGTTATCTAGAGGCTTGGTAATAGAGGTGGTGGTACTTGCGGGATCACGGTTACGGGTTTGTTGCGATGCACGGCGTCTATTTACACGGGCGGGGTGGGGGTACGTGGCCGTGACTCGTTTTTTGTTCGGATGACACGCACTGCTTCGTTGAGGAGCCTTCCGAGTCTGGCTGCCCCGATGGGAGAAAGGTGCAATCCGTCCCTGTGGAAGAGCTCATTTTGTCCATAGAAATTGTCCCATGCGTATAGGAACTCCACGTCAAGCTCCCTACAAAGAGTCTGTAAGCGGTTGTTTAATCTGAAGGCCTTACTGAAAAAGTCGCTCTCCGCCCAAGTCCGTGGTAGAACTCCTGAAATCAAAATGTTAGGGGATTTAGTCTTATACTGCTGGATGAGCCTACGGTACTTCTCCAGGAGTTCCTCAGACCGGGTCGTGGTGACGTCGTTCGTGCCTGTGTGAATAACAAACAGTGAATCATTAGTAGCCTGGGGGGAGATCTCCTCAAGAGCAGCAGTTATGTCGTCGATCCCAGCACCAGGATAGCAATAGTTCCGTCTTCGACGAGGAACTCTGCCGCAGAACTCAACGACCTGCTGACGAATCATGGAGTCACCCACCAGGAAGGTGCTCTCCTGCTCGTCCTCCTCCTCCAGAATGGCAAACCTGTTGAAGCAATGAACAGGATAAATCGCTTGTCTGGCTGGTTTGGCTCCTCCATTCACGACGGTGAAGCCATCATGGTCGGTGCCACTAGCATCCTCCCGTTGCGTGGTGTTGTCCGCTGGTGTCGACGGTACCGCTGAGGGCAAGGGGGCGGTTGGAGAAGGGTTTGGCACCACAGCAACGTTAGCCTGGATGAATTCCTGCAAGGAGGCAACAGTGCGAGAAAGCTCTATTATTTTATTCTGACCTGCTTCCATCTTCTCTTCTTGCTCCTGCAGTCTGGTCTCGAGATGCTGCCTGGTGAGAGAAAGCTCTATTATTTTATTCTGGCCTTCTTCCATCTTCTCTTCCTGCTCCTGCAGTCTTGTCTCGAGATGCTGCCTGGAGAGACATAGTCGACAGACAGCAGAACGCCCTGTAAAAAAGTGAGCTGAGAAGCTACCGTTACAAGTACTGCACTTCTTAGGTGCCATCTTAGCTGAAATGAAAGAGATAAAAACACAGAGTGAAGGGGATTAGGAAAGGGGTTGAGGTGTGAGAGGTAGTTTAGTAATGGAGGAAAAGTGAGAGAGAGGAGGAGTAGGAAGGGATGTGAGGTGAGTAAAGAGGGGGACAGAGAGGTGTGTGAGATCAAGGAGGGTTAGGAAATAGGTGAGGCGGGAGAGAAGAGGAGTAGGAAGGGATGTGAGGTGAGTAAAGAGGGGGAAAGAGAGGCGTGAGTGAGGTGTGTGAGATCAAGGAGGATTAGGAAATAGGTGAGGTGGGAGAGAGGAGGAGTAGGAAGAGATGTGAGGTGAGTAAAGAGGGGGAAAGAGAGGCGGTGAGTGAGGTGTGTGAGATCAAGGAGGGTTAGGAAATAGGTGAGGTGGGAGAGAGGAGGAGTAGGAAGGGATGTGAGGTGAGTAAAGAGAGGGAAAGGGAGGCGGTGAGTGAGATGTGTGAGATCAAGGAGGATTAGGAAATAGGTGAGATGAGTGAGAGGGAGTTTGGGAAAGGAGGTAAGTGGGAGAGAGGAGGAGTAGGAAGGGATGTGAGGTGAGTGAGGTGTGTGAGAACAAGAAAGGTTAAGAAAGAGGCGAGGTAAGGTGGGTGAAGGGATGGGTAAATAGGATGTGAGGTAAGGTGAGTGAGGGGGGGAGGGCTTAGAAATATGTGGAGGTGAGGGAGGAGTAGGAAGGGCTAATCCTCAAGGGGATGAGGAGGAGCAAAAGGGATGTGAGGTGAGCGAGGGTGGGGGGCTTAGGCTAGGTGAGGGAAACCGGGGTAGGAAGTGTTAATCCTCTAGGGGATTTAAAGAGGGTGTAGTGAGGAGGAGCAGATTGAATCCTCAGGGAATTCAAAGGGTGGGTTGTCGACACACCCAAATCACGCGTGAGACACTCGGGAACACAAAGTCACACTCGGGACACACGAAACACTCAGAAACCCAAGCACAAGCACGACTAAACACCCTCAAGTCACTCGCAAAAACACCGGAAATACAACAGCACACTCAAAACACTCTGAAACACACGCAGAGCACTATAAACAGCCAAATCACACGCAAAAGCACTGGAAACACAACACACTCGAAACGCAGAACACTCGAAAAACAGCCAAATCACACGCAAAAACACCGGAAACACAACACACTTGAATCACTCTGAAACCCACGCAGAACACCCGGAAACAGCCAGATCACACGCAAAAACACCGGAAACACAAATCACAGAGGCAACCACAGGCAGCACTATAAACAGCCAAATCACACGCAAAAGCACTGGAAACACAACACACTCGAAACGCAGAACACTCGAGAAACAGCCAAATCACACGCAACAAAACCTTAAACAAAACATCCCACTCAACACACTGAATCCCACTCAGTACACTTAGAAGCAGCCAAATCACACGCAAAAACACCTGAAACACAACACACTTGAATCACTCTGAAACCCACGCAGAACACCCGGAAACAGCCAGATCACACGCAAAAACACCGGAAACACAAATCACAGAGGCAACCACAGGCAGGAACCACAAGCGAACACACACCAAACACGTGTCGGGAAATCACAGGCAACACACAATGTCCACAAGCGAGAACACACAAACGCACGTGAGAGCAAACGCAATCCCAAGAGCACGACGAAAACACAGGGCAAGCGATGTTGTGGAGCGCAGCGGGGTGAGGTCACGACCCATGAGAGAGAGAGAGAGAGAGAGAGAGAGAGAACGAAAGCTGGAGAGAGGGAAACGAGAATGGAGAGATTGAGGGAAGGAGGAGAAAGTAGGAGAGATGGAGGTAAGGAAGAAAAGAGTGAAAGCAGAGAGGGAGGGAAGGATATGGAAGGGAAAAAAAAAGAGAAAGAGAAGGATAGGGAAGGGGGAGAGAGACGAGGAGTTTAAAAAAAAAACGAATATTCTCACCTTTACCTTTTTTTTTAATTACTCTCCATGTTGCCGCCCGAAGGCTGACAAAGGTTATTGGTGCGCTTAGGCTGATTATGACAGATTATATGATGTGTAATGTGGTACATACATTCATAGAAAGGGCGATGTAGAGGGAGGATAGGGAGGATTGTAGGATTGAAGATGGGGACCAATGCAAAGCAGTGGTGTGAGATGGTATAGTGAGGCCAGATGGCCGCACCAAGATGTCAACACAGCGGAAAGGGGAGAGAGAGACTGCTGACGCGGGGGTTCCGCGGGGCAAAGTTCCTCCCTCTGGCTGGGTTGGTTGACGTGAGGAGCGGAGAGGAGGGCTTGCAGCGGAGAGGAGAAGAGCTATTTCCTCGCAGGGACAGTGTGGTTAAGGGTCACACAACAAAGAACCCATAAGGGATTAATAGACCCCGACACGTGAGTTATAATTGTGTCTTTCTGAATGGTATCTCTTGCCATTGCCATATTCTGATGTGCGGGTTAAATGATGATTTAATTGTTCAGCAGAGCTTTATTGCTCTTTGATATAATGTAGTGACTCAACAATGGTTTATTGCTCTTTGATGTAAAACGTAGTGACTTTCGTATTCCTGATTCTGTGATTCTGATGGTGTGTTCGTGCTAACAGGTTTTGACCGTAAATATATTAATCGAGTTAACGTGAAGGGTCTCCTTATTTACCACCTTACCGCCCCCACTGGCTCGCGGGGCAGATGGCGGCAATACTCCAAGTGTTCTGAATATGCGCGCAATACCTTAGGTTCACGGAGAATTAAAAGTTGCTGCTGTTGTTAAAGTAATGAATAAGTCTCGGCGCGTGAAGCGAGGAAGAATAAAAAAATATGTATGTATGTTTATGCCTATGTATATGTATGTGTGCGTACTCATGTACGTATGTATGTAATGAAGCCTTCGTTATACGGTCACGTTCAGAGTGTGTACGTGGAATGAATAAACGTTGGAAAAAAAAGGAAAATGTACAGTAAGCATTGAAATTTTTTTTTCGTATTTTTTTACTATCAGGCGAAAGTTTTTGGTGTGTACCATGTTATTTGGGATAAGAGAATTATTAGTATATAACGTTATCTGAATACGTAAAAAAATATAGAAGCATGCAATTAAACACACATTAATGTGAACTAATAAACTTTCCAGCTTCTAAATGAATATGTGAATAAAGAAAGACAGAAAACTGAAATAAAGACTGAATGAAGTATGTAAAGAAGAATGAAGAAAAATAATGAAATGAGTTGTTAAAGATGGATAGATAAAGAATTAATAAAATTGCTCGTCACACTCGCCCTTCATTTCATTACCACTCATCACCACCTCCTGTATCGGCACCATTACCTCATCACCACATCAACACCACCACCACCACCAACAACAGTCACCTCCGTTCTTATCGTCCCCCTGCGTAAGCCTTCACATAACAATTGCCATCCCTCCATCGTCACCCTCATAACCTCATCACCACGTCATCTCCATCTTCATCACCACACGTCCCCTCCTTTCTCATTCCCTCCTTATCCTTTCAGTAAGATCATCATCAGAATCATCACCCCCATTATTAACATCACCAGAACCTCATCACCACCACCCACCAGTCAAGTCACCTCCATTTTCATAACTCACTCATCACCACTCCCATCACCTCATTATCTACTCACCACCTTTTCATTCTCATTAGCACTCATTAGCCTCGGCGTTCTCGTTCTCATTAACATTTCACATTTAACATAATTACCCCCTTCACCTTCATTCACCCTTCAAGCCCCTACACCCTTTTCTATCCCTCTTCACGTTGCCCCTCTCCTGCCCCTCCCCTCCATCTTCTCCTCCCTATCTTCTTTCTTCATATATCGTCCCCCCTATTCCAACCCCTCGCCTTCCCTTTCTCCCTCCCACTCTTTCTCTTCTTTCCTACGCTTCCCTTTCCTCCCTGACCCATCATCCCTTCATTCTTTCCCCTGTTTTCACCCTTCTTCCTCTTTTTCACTTTTCCCTTCTTTCCTCTAACACCCAATCTGACAGCGTGGATCAAAGACTGGCTCACTGCAAGAAAACAACGAGTTGTACTTAACGGACAGGCCTCCGATTGGCTCCCGGTCACAAGTGGAGTGCCACAGGGGTCAGTGCTGGGACCCATACTCTTCATCATATATATCAACGACCTAGAACTAGGATTAAAATCCAGTTTTTCAAAATTTGCCGACTACACAAAGGTGGGTGGGAAGGGCCTCACGACGGCAGACTGCGAAATTATCCAGAGAGGCCTGGACCAGATCACTCGGTGGTCAGAAAAATGGCAGATGTCCTTCAACACTACCAAATGTAAAGTAATGCATATCGGATCCAGAAACAGCAACCACACATACCACATGGGTGGCGTACCACTACATGTAGTGCAAGAGGAAAGAGACCTCGGGGTCACCATCAGCAGTGACTTGAAACAAACAAAACACTGCAAGTCCGCCTGTAAGAAAGCCAATATAATGCTTGGGTCCATAGCGAGGAACTTCGAATACAAGACACCGAGAGTTATGTTATCCTTGTATAAATCGCTGGTAAGGCCCCACCTGGAATACGCCGTGCAATTCTGGTCTCCTAATTACAGGGAAGACATTGAATTACTTGAGAGAGTACAGAGCCGCGCCACGAAGATGATACCATCACTGAGGACGAGGCCTTATGAAGAGCGACTCGAGCGATTCAACCTCTTCACGTTGGAAAAGAGACGACTGCGGGGAGACATGATACAAGTCTTTAAGTACCTGAACAAGCTCAGTAACGTTGATCACTCCAAACCCTTCACGCTACAAACCAACCTGAGAACAAGAAACAACGGAAAAATAATTCAAGCAAAGCGATGCCATACCGACATCGGCAGGAGTTATTTCTCGAATAGAGTTGTTCGCCACTGGAACAGCCTTCCTGCAGAAGTGTTTAGCGCAGAGGCCATCAACTCCTTCAAGAAACGCATTGATCGCCACTTTGCTGCATCGTGAGTGAACTGAACGCATCCAAGAGTAGGTGCACATTGCACAAGTGCTTCAATCCTTCCCTGCAAGCCACTCCTATGGCAAACGAATTGATTAAATCACTAAAAGCAGGCAGCCTCGTAATGACCCAACAGGCTTTCTGCTGCCTGCTAGTCCATGTTTCCCCACCTCTCATCCCTCCCACATTTATCCCTCTTCCTCTACCTCTACTCCCTCCCTTCTCCTCTACCTCCTCCCATACCTCTCCCCTTCTCCTTCCTCACTCCCTGCACACTTCATCCTGCCTCATATCCCCTCATCCCCTCACCTCTCGTTCATAGCTCCTTTTCTCTACCCTCTCTTTCCCTAATCATCCCCCTTCTTCCTCTCTTCCTCCCCTTATCCCTCCCCTCTACGATTTATCCTGCCTCATATCTTCTCATTCCCAAACCTTCCTTCCCCCGCTCGCTCCTCCCCTCCCCCCCAACCATTCCCTGCAGCACCTTCTCCTCGCGCTGAGCCCAGGTGACGCGGACAGGTCAGCTCAACATTAGCAGGTTAATTAATTATGGGCTCAAGCGTAATGGGAAGGTGATTCATTAAACGTGTGTGTCTGGCCGTCTGTCAACCTGTCTGTTTGTGTCTGTCGGTCTCTGTATCTCTCTCTCTCTCTCTCTCTCTCTCTCTCTCTCTCTCTCTCTCTCTCTCTCTTACATTTTCTGCATAACGTTTAGCTCATGTTGTTTTCATATAAGAGAGAGAGAGAGAGAGAGAGAGAGAGAGAGAGAGAGAGAGAGAGAGAGAGAGAGAGAGAGAGAGAGAGAGAGAGAGAGAGAGAGAGAGAGAGAGAGAGAACAATAATGATAATAAATAATTAAAGTAAAGTTTTTAAAATTATCTTATAAACAAGACGACATTTAGTAAGAATAAAAAGTTCTTGTCGGGCAAGAAGAACATTTGAGGAAGAAAAAGAGGAAGAGGAGGAGGAAAGAATTGCGTAATATAGGAAAGGTGAACAGAAGGATAATGAAGAAGAAACATGGAAACATGGAAACATGGAAACGCAGGCAACAGAAAGCCTATTGGCTCATTACGAGGTTGCCCGCTTTGGTGATTTAATCTGCTCGACAGCCTGGGGCCTGGGGAGCAGATGAAAGCACCTCGACATTGAGGAGCAGATGAAAGCGCCTCGATATTGAGGAGCAGATGAAAGCAACTCAATATTCAGTTTACTCCCGACGCAGCGAAGTGACGGTCGATTCTATATTTGAAGGAGTTGATAGTATTCGCATATTCTACTTCTGAAGGAAGATTGTTCCAGTGACGGATGACTCGGTTTGAAAAGAAACTCCTTCCGATGCCTGTGTTACATCGACTAGACTGAATGGGTAAACCGTTATTTCTAGTTCTTAGGTTGGTTTGCAATTCAAAGAAATTGGAGTAATCGACGTTATTGAATTTTTTCAGATACTTGAAGACTTGAATCATATCTCCTCGTAGGCGTCTTTTCTCTAATGTAAAGAGATTGAGTCGCTTGAGTCGTTCCTCGTACGGTTGAGCCCTTAAGGTTGGTATCATTTTCGTGGCGCGTCGTTGAATCCTTTCCAGTAAATCAATGTCCTTTCTGTAATTAGGAGACCAGAACTGTACTGCATACTCGAGGTGCGGTCTTACCATGGAATTATACAAGGATAGCATCACGTCTGGCGTTTTACACTCGAAGTTCCTCGCTATGAACCCGAGCATAGTGTTGGCTTTGTTGTATGCTTTTTTACAGTGATTCGCGTGTTTCAGGTCACTGCTGATAGTGACTCCAAGATCCTTTTCCTCCTGCATCGCTTGCAGAGGTCTCCCATTCATGATGTATGTGTGGTTACTATTTCTAGACCCAATGTGCATGACTTTGCATTTGTCAACATTAAAGGACATTTGCCATTTTTCCGACCATTCGATAATGTGATTGAGGTCTTTCTGAATGATTTCGCAGTCGGTCTTTGTGAGGGCCTTTCCCCCCACCTTAGTGTCATCAACAAATTTCGATATTGTGGATTTCAGTCCTGATTCGAGGTCATTGATATATATGATGAAGAGAATGGGTCCCAGCACTGACCCTTGAGGCACTCCACTAGTGACTGGAAGCCAATCGGAAGGCTGTCCGTTGAGTAGTACTCGTTGTTTTCTGTCGGTGAGCCAATCTCTTATCCACGCGATCAGACTGGCTCCAATGCCCGCCAAGTGCAGTTTCTTAAGGAGTCGCTCGTGCGGTACCTTGTCATAGGCTTTCTGAAAGTCCAGGTATATAACATCACTGGGGATGTGGGCATCCCAGTTCTTATATATACCTTGGAAGAAGTCTAATAAATTCGTTAGGCAGGAGCGCTTGTTTCTGAAGCCATGCTGGGTGTCGGAGATTACATTATTGTCTTCTAGAAACTTAACAAGTTTGTCTCTAATAATCTTTTCGAGTATTTTTCCTGCCACTGATGTCAAACTTATGGGCCTGTAGTTTAATGCAACGCTTTTGTCTCCTTTTTTGAAAATTGGTGTTACGTTCGCCATCTTCCAGTCTTCCGGGACCTTTTTCAATTGAACAGACTGGTTGAATATGTTAGTGAGTGGCTGAAGTATTTGTTGTTTAAGCTCTTTTAATAACCGCGGGGACAAACCGTCAGGTCCTGTTGACTTGTTCGTATCGAGTTTATCCAAATACTCTTTCACTTCTTGGTCGCATATTGAGTCAATTTTCAGGGGCGTGATTCCCCTCGGCGGGTCAGGGTTCTCGGGCATGGTTTCGATGTTCTCGACTGTGAATACGGATGCGAAGTTACTGTTGAGGATTCTTGCCATCTGTTTACTGTCCTGAGTTGCAGCTCCAGTCTCGTCTGTCAGGGGACCAATATTGGATTTTACTTTCTTTTTCGATCTGTTGTATGTGAAGAATTTTTTTGAGTTTGTCTTGATGTCACGCGCTATTTGTTTTTCGTAGTTGCGTTTACTACTCCGAATAAGGGTGCGACAAGCTCTGAGGCTGTTGTGGTACTGTGTACGGGCTTCGGCCGTGTCATTCTCTTCCATTAGGTTATAATTTCTTTTTTTTTTTTAAGTTTACTGCCCTTTTTATTTCTCTGGTCATCCACGGTGGATCTACGGCACCATTTACTCGCCTGGGTTTCGTCGGCACTGTAGCCTTTTCTACTCCCAAAAGCTTATCTTTGAAGTTGTTCCACACGTTGTCGATTGTATTGTCGGTTAGGTGAAGTTGGTCCCAGGTCGCAGAGGTAAGCATCTCACGGGCTAGGTTGAAATTTGCTTTTTGTGGTCTGGTATCACTGACGGATTGTCTACGAGTTTGTGACTTATGTTGACATTGAAACGGGTGATCGCAACCGTTAATTTTTTCACAAACTTCACAGTCGCGAATGAGGTCGGGGTCGCTTACTAATACCAGATCCAGCAGATTGTTTTCTCTTGTTGGTTGAGTTACAACTTGAGTGAGGAACGAATCCTCCACCATTTCTATAAGCCTGTTACCCTCTTGATCTCCAGTCAATTGTCCCCAGTCAATGTTAGGGCAATTAAAGTCCCCAATTATTATTGCTTGTTTACTTTGTGTTAAAGAGTGAAGCTCTTCGTACAGGGCAGTGTCATCGGCTGCTTGTTGTTTTGGAGGCCTGTATACGGTCGCAAGTGTTAGTTTCTTATTATTCGCAGTTATTTCCACATAGACGGAGTCGTAATTCTCTGCGTCCTGTTTGTCTATTTTTATGGCAGGGAGCGTACTTTTTACGTAGCAAATTACTGCTCCTCCTTTCTTGTGCATTCGATTTTTTGGAAGCTTTCGTACCCGGAAATGACAGTTCAGATACTAGATGTGCAGATTTGGCACACGTCTCTGTGATGTATAACACATATGGTTTCTCATTTGCAATATACGACCTAATTTCTTCCTTTTGGGTAATAGACTGCGTGCATTTGTGTACAAAATGGAAATGTGACTACTGGTTTGGCCGCGTCGTGTTGAATGAGTTCGCTTGTCGGAGGCGTCGTTGGTTACACAGTTTCTTGCAAGCCGCATCGACGCTACGGTTCGGTTGATGAAGGGTTGCCTTTGCCTTGCCCTCGCCTCCAGTTTTTTGAATAGCTTTTCGAGAAGCTTTCAACTGCATCGTTCAGGAGCCTTCCTAGCCGCGCCGAACCAACCTCGTTCAAGTGGAGTCCGTCCTCCCAAAACAAATCTGGGCGCTGGTTGAAGTGATGCCATGCGTTCGTGAACCCTACGCCTTCATCGTTACATAACTGCTTTAGACTAGTGTTGACGCCGTACGCTTTACTGTTGTTGTATCCGGCGAACGTATTGACTCTCGGTAGAATTCCAGAGACGATGATGTGAGGGGACTTGGTCTTTTATTTCCGAATGACTTGACGGTATTTTGCTAACAGGTCCTGAATTTGAGTTGACTGAAGGTCGTTGGTTCCCGCATGGATCAGATACACTGTGTCGTCCTTCGCATTTACTGAAACTACATCGACAGCTGATTCAATATCGTCCAGTTTGGCTCTGGGGATACAGAAACGCTGCCGTGTCAACGTATTCCGACCACAAAACTCCGTAAGTTGGCCTCTCACCACACTAAATTGACTCTAGTAGTTAGTTTGCCCATACCAGGAAACAGCGTCTGGTTCGTACAAGTGACAGCTGGTAGAATGGTCTTGTGATTTCTTCTGGAAGGGCGCGAGGTACAAGCGGGAGCGCGGGCTAAGGTGGGTTTGGAAGTGGTGGTGGTGATAGTAGTGGGTGGTTGGGAAAGGGTGGAGGGTGAGGTGTGGATGGAGGGAGATGTGGTATCAGAAGTGGAGGAGGAGGCGGAGGTTGAGTTCGTGTTGGAGGTGGAAGTGGAGGATGGAGTGGTGATGAGGATAGGGGAGGAGTCAAGGGTGTTGGAGGGAGAGGAAGGGAGAGCGGGAGAAAGGGGAGTGGTACTGTGGATGGAGGTGGATGGGGTAGGAAGGGAGGTGGATGGAGTAGAAGGAATGGTAAGGGTGGCGGCGGGTTCAGGCGTGGCAGAGGAGATCGTGTTGAAGGTGGAAGGGGAAGATGGAGTGGTGATGAGGATAGGGGAGGAGTCAAGGGTGTTGGAGGGAGAAGAGGGAGTGGGAGTGGATGAGGTAGCAAGGGAGGTGGATGGGATAGAAGGAATGGTAGGGGTGGCGGCGGGTTCAGGCGTTGCAGAGGAGTGGGGTGGTTGAGGCGAGGTAGAGGAGATCGTGTTGAAGGTGGAAGGGGAAGATGGAGTGGTGATGAGGATAGGGGAGGAGTCAAGGGTGGTGGAGGGAGAAGAGGGAGTGGGAGTGGATGAGGTAGCAAGGGAGGTGGATGGGGCGGAAGGAATAGTAAGGATGGAGGCGGGTTCAGGCGAGGCAGAGGAGGAGGAGGAGGTATGTAATTGGGTCAGAACGTCAGAATATGAGTTTGAGGAGGAGGAAGCTGGAGTAGGAAGGGCGGGGAAAGAAGAAGAAGAAGAAGAAGAAGGAGGAGTAGGGAGTTGAGGGAAGGACATCATGGTGCCCCAGAGCAACGCATTGGAGCGTTGTAGATCCTCGTTGGTTGTTTGTAGTGCCTGAATACGTAAGTCTAAGACACAGTACCTACACATCGAGTCGCTGGTTTGGTAATGAATCGCAGCATATTTCTTTGAACAATTACAGCAATTGAAATAGTTGGACGGCATGATTACTTCTTTTTTTTTTATTTACTGTTGCAAGACGATATAACTGTGTGCTTTACAGTTAAGATGAATTTTGTATCCGCGTGGATTAAGGTGAACACTTGGAGGGAGGCGGCTTTAAATCGGTCGAGTCACGCGGGAGAGTTTGAGGTGTGGCGTCTATGAGGGCCCACACGTGTTTTCCCTCCGGGATTAAAATTCTCTGGGGGATTAAACTTTTCCTCCTTTTCAAAACAGGTGTGCTGGTATACGGGTCAAGCTTTGTACTTCTACGTTAGTGACAGATTTTCTACTTTAGTTAGACACAAGAAGCTCACTGTCTTTCACTGGGTGCTGTGTTAGGTCGTGTAGTTGTAATCCTACTGTGGAAAGACAGGAAACACAAAAAAAGTCGATATATAACTTAACCGCTCAGCTCAGCAGGGAAGTCCTCTCACTGTAAGGTAATCCTCGCAACACTTCAAACACTAGTTAGACGCGTCACAGCACTGAGTTAGACGTTAATTAATTAGGTTGAGTGGTGCTAAGTCAGAGAAGTAAACAAGCACAGTTAGTCGTTCGATTTCTGAGAAGGCGTACGGGCCTATTTAAGTAACGGTTAATTAAAAACGTGGATGAACGGATTTCAAAAGTTGTGACGTTAAAATGTAACACACGGAGTCGATTCACACACAAAATAACAAGTGTCGTTTCACCAGACGAGGTGAAAAGCAAGGTTAAGGTTTGATGCCGCAGCAGCAGCAAGGTCAACGTCCGTCCCTTTGAGGAGGTCAGGCGAGACTGGTTGAGGAGGTCAGGCGAGACTGGAGAAGAGGAGGAGGAGGAGAAAGAAGTGAAGAAAACATCAGGAAGAGAAGGAGTAGGAAGTGGAAATAAAGAAAGACAGAGTAAGGGGGAAAAGGTGTAAACAAAAAAAAGAAAGGGAAATAAGGAAGGTGAAGGAAGGGAAATAAGAAAGGTGAAGGAAGGGAAGGAGGGAGACTCAGAGGAGGACGAGGAGGAAGAAACAAAAGATACAAATGAGGAGGAGGGTAGGAAAGAAGAGGAAATAAGATTACAAAAACAAGAGGGAAGCAGTCTAGGATCAATGGAGAGGAGGAGGAGGAGAAAAAATAGGAAAAGAGGCCAAAGGAAAAAGAGAAAGAAGTACAGTTTAAGAGTCAGACAGACAGACAGAAAGGAAAACCAAACCAAACCGATTACGACAAACACACACACACACACACACACACACACACACACACACACCAACTAGCCACCAGTGAGGAGAGAGAAAAATAAAAAATGGGGATTACTACAGTTGATTCGAGAGATGAAAAATTAAGGAAGATTAAAAAAAGAAAGGAAGCTGGAAACACTTTTCGGCGGGAGTTGTAATTGATAATCAGACTGAGGCGGAAACACAGTAAATGAACGAAATGGTAAGTGAAGCGAGAACGTGAAGAACATACACGGGAAAAGGGGGTTGGGGAGAGAGAGAGAGAGAGAGAGAGAGAGAGAGAGAGAGAGAGAGAGAGAGAGAGAGAGAGAGAGAGAGAGAGAGAGAGAGAGAGAGAGAGAGAGAGAGAGAGAGAGAGAGAGAGAGAGAGAGTACGGAAGGAAAGGCTACGGAATGGTCGGTTGGCCTTGTCATATACTTCTTATCCAAGTTGTGTTTACCAAACCGAAAAGTTGGAATTGAAACCTTTCCCTACTGTCCATTATATGCCTCCACCCTTCTACCTACCTGCCCACTGACCTACCTACGTACTTGCCTATCTATCTACTTCCCTACCTACCTACCTGCCTTACAATATATCTACTTATCTCTACATTTTCCTACATACCTACCCTCCTACCTGTCCACCTTTCCACCAGCCTTCCTACTTCCCTACCTACCTACCTACCTACCATATTATATATCTACTTATCTCCCTACATTTTCCTACATAGCTACCCTCCTACCTGTCCACCTCTCTACTAGCCTTCCTACTTCCCTACCTACCTACCTACCTGCCTTACTATATATCTACTTATCTCTCGACATTTTCCTATATACCTACCTTCCTACCTGTCCACCTCTCCACCAGCCTTCCTACTTCCCTACCTGCCTACCTAATTACCTTCCTCCCCACTTATCTTCCCTCCTGCCTGCATTTTTACCCCTCAATGTACACACACTAAAAAAACTATCGTTACAGTGGGGTCCGACGAATTTCACACAGCTTGGCTGGGGGGAGCAGGACAGGACCCCCGTAAGGGAGGGATAGAGAGGAAGGGAGACACTGAGATACCAGATATCACCATATAATTAACGGAGTGATTTGAGTGCCACTTGTTTAAGCTTTATATTCACAAATTATTAAACAATACTGCTCATATGATATACGTAACAGTGGTGGGTAAATGTATTCTCCCACGTCAAAGATAAAAACAACCATCAACGCATGTCAGATATAGTTCAGTTCATAATGTGCCATCCTGGAGCTAATGCTTCCACTGAACGTGTCTTTTCTTTCATGAACAAGTTGTGGGCATCTGAAAAAACACAACTTCAAATTGCAACGCTAAAACCATCGCTGGTAAGAAAGATAAAGTTTAAACAGAGTTGCATGGATTTCTACAGGTTGTTTCAATCTACTCCTGGGCTACCCTTTTCTCATGTGCTGCCTCATTGCCTAATAAAAACGTAAGCACTTTGCGCGCCTCTTCAGTTGACGAATAAGGAATTTGGCGCGGATGTTCTGAATTGCCGAAATTATCCGTCTCTGGAGAAGAGTAATTTATTAAATAGCTTGCATGCAGGAGTTAATTTGTCCAACATGTTGGTATAATGACTCGCCGATAATTATTAGAGTATTAATCGTATTGGGTGCATTCCATGATTGTTTCGAGACAAGCGAATACCGTGACTCGAGTCGTGCATGCTATACTAGTGAAACCAATGCCACCATTTGGGTGATATTTTAAGTCGAACACTATAAATCTTTCATCAGGGTTAGTCAAGTTTATAATCCACTATAAATCTTTCATCAGGGTTAGCTAAGTTTTACGTAACCTCCTAGGCTCAGTGGAGCTATATGTGGCGATCAGTCAGTGGGATTCACTCTGATGTCCGAGTCCTGAGTGACTCATCACCGCAAGGTGTTCATCATATTGTCTCATAAACGGACGAAATTTTAACTCTTCCTTTGTGTGTGGGGGTGTTAGAGCATAATTTCATCACCCCAAACACTATAATATTATAGCTACATAGAACACAAATCAATTAACTTCGACTAAGACTCCACCTGTGTGTATCATGAAGCGTTAATGTGCCAGCTCCCGCTCCCCCCTTTTTTTTTTTTTCCGTTATGGCCTATTGCGCCGGTAGGCTTCTTCCCGGTGGATCCTGATGGTCGGCCCAAGGCTTCTTCCCGGTGGATCCTGATGGTCGGTCCAAGGCTTCTTCCCGGTGGGGACTGATGGTCGGCCCAGCCCGTTCTGGCGCAGGCGAGTGTTTATAATGGCGCCATCTTGCATTGGCTCATGCTGCCCTCCCGGAGCTCATCTTTAATCCTAGAATCTAGAGTCCGGGTTGATAGGTGGTCTTCTGGACAGCATGTGGGTAGTTTTAAGCCACTCGGCGGCGGCTGAAAAATCCCAGCTTGGTGGCACCGGTCGGGGATTGAACTCGCGTGATCCTGAACGCGGGGCCGTCTCGCTATCCGTTCTGCCACCGCCTCCCCTTGGTTCAGGCAAGTGAACCCACACCCAACACACGCAGTGATACCAACATGAGTAGCCTGTTCTCAATGGCTTCGTCCTTGGTGTTAGTTTGTATCGTGCTGAATGTGTAACGATAGTTTTTTTTAGTGTGTGTACCTGTCACCCCACCTACATATCAGACGTTTTACATGTCTGTCTATCTATCTACCTTCCTACTTAAATACCTACCTGCTTAACTTTATACTTGCCTTCTTATCAATCTTTTTCACCTCTCTACTTTTATTTACCTTTCTTTCTTCCTCTCTCCCTACCCAGGTATCCACTATATCTCATCTCCCTTACGTACTTACCTACACACGTCTCTTCTCCTCGTACATCTCCTGCCTCAATGTAGTACGTGCATAGTTTCCTCTCAGCACCTTTCCCTGTATTATGTACTGTGTATCTGTTATTTACCCGCAAGACATCCCAGTGTGTTTATGTATGCCGTGTGTAAAGATTATTTGGCTGTCATCCCCCCCCCCCCCCCAACACACACACACACACACACACACACACACACACACACACACACACACACACACACACACACACACACACACACACACACACACACACACACACACACACACACACACACACACACACACACACACACACACACACACACACACACACACACACACAAACAGACACACACACACACACACACACAGACACACACACACACACACACACACATAGACAGACACATATATATATATATATATATATATATATATATATATATATATATATATATATATATATATATATATATATATATATATATATATATATATATATATATATATATATACATACACACATTTTACAACCTGCGTTTCCACTATTCATTTCCTTCTTCTTCCTGCATGACTGGCTCCCTGACAGAGAACAACGTAGTTCTTCCTTCTTCTCCTTCTTCTCTAATTTCTTCTTAGCTTTCATTTATTTCTTCGTTTCTCACCTAACTCAATCTCTTCCACATTCCTCCTACCTCTGCCTCATCCTTAACTCCTTTTCTCCCCCATCCTCCTCCCTGCCTCCTCCTCCTCCTCCCCTGGTGTTTTTTTTTACAACAAGGAGGCAGCTCAAGGGCACACAAAAAAAACAATAATAAAAAAGCCCGCTACTGCTGCCTAAAGTAAAACAAAAGAGGTGGCCGAAAGGAAGATCAAATACAGGAGGAGAGGTGTCCTGATACCCTCTTGAAAGAGTTCAAGTCGTAGGCAGGAGGAAATACAGATGAAGGAAGATTGTTCCAGAGTTTACCAGCGTGAGGGATGAAAGAGTGAAGATGCTGGTTAACTCTTGCATAAGGGGTTTGGACAGTATAGGGATGAGCATGAGTAGAAAGTCGAGTGCAGCGGGGCCGGAGGGGGGAGGCATGCAGTTAGCAAGTTCAGAAGAGCAGTCAGCGTGGAAATATCGATAGAAGATAGAAAGAGAGGCAACATTGCGGCGGAATTTAAGAGGTAGAAGACTATCAGTATGAGGAGGAGTGCTGATGAGACGAAGAGCCTTAGCCTCCACTCTGTCCAGAAGAGCTGTGTGAATGGAGCCCCCCCACACATGAGATGCATACTCCATACGAGGGCGGACAAGGCCCCTGTATATGGACAGCAGCTGTGCAGGGGAGAAGAACTGGCGGAGACGGTACAGAACGCCCAGCCTCGAGGAAGCTGATTTAGTAAGAGATGAGATATGAAGTTTCCAGTTGAGATTTTGAGTTAAGGATAGACCGAGGATGTTTAGTGTTGAGGAAGGTGATAGCTGGGTGTTGTCAAAGAATAGGGGATAGTTGTTTGGAAGATTGTGTCGAGTGGATAGGTGGAGAAACTGTTTTTGAGGCGTTGAAGGACACCAGGTTCTTCTTGCCCCAATCATAAATAATAGTAAGGATTGAGGCTAAGCGTTCTGCAGCCTCCAGCCTTGAGTCGTTAAGTTCCTGAAGGGTAGGTCTTCTATTAAAAGAAGTTGAGTAATGCAGAGTGGAATCATCGGCGTAGGAATGGATAGGACAGTTCGTTTTGGAAAGAAGATCATCAATGAACAACAGAAAAAGAGTGGGAGATAGGACAGAACCCTGTGGGACACCACTGTTAATAGATTTAGGGGAAGAACAGTGACCGTCTACCACGGCAGAAATAGAACGGTCAGAAAGGAAACTGGAGGTAAAGGTACAGAGAGAAGGATAGAAACCATAGGAGGGTAGTTTAGAAAGCAAAGATTTGTGCCAGACCCTATCAAAAGCTTTTGATATGTCCAGCGCAATAGCAAAAGTTTCACCGAAACGGCTAAGAGAGGATGACCAAGAGTCAGTTAAGAAGGCTAGGAGATCACCAGTAGAACGCCCCTTGTGGAACCCATACTGGCTATCAGATAGAAGGTCAGAAGTGGAAAGGTGCTTTTGAATCTTCCGGTTAAGGATTGATTCAAAAGCTTTAGATAGACAAGAAAGTAAAGCTATAGGACGGTAGTTTGAGGATTGAGCGGTCACCCTTCTTAGGCACAGGCTGTATGAAGGCATACTTCCAGCAAGAAGGAAAGGTAGATGTTGACAGGCAGAGGCGAAAGAGTTTGACCAGGCACGGTGACAGCACGGAGGCACAGTTTTTAAGGACAATAGGAGGCACTCCATCAGGTCCATAAGCCTTCTGAGGATTGAGGCCAGAGAGGGCATAGAAAACATCATTTTGAAGAATCTTTATAACAGGCATAAAGGAGTCAGAGGGGGGATGAGTAGGAGGAATATGCCCAGAATCGTCCAGAGTGGAGTTTTTAGAAAAAGTTTGAGAGAAGAGTTCAGCCTTAGAGACGGCAGTGTTGCCGTCAGGACTGAGGAGTGGAGGGAAAGATGAAGAAGTGAAGTTGGAGGAGATGTTTTTGGCTAGATGCCAGAAGTCACGGGAAGAGTTAGAGAAAGCAAGGTTTTGACATTTTCTATTAATGAAAGAATTTTTGGTTAGTCGGAGAATAGATTTGGCACGATTTCGGGCAGAAATATAAAGTTCATAATTAGCATTAGTTTGAAGGGTCTGGTACCTTTTGTGAGCTACCTCTCTATCATAGACAGCACGAGAACAAGCGTGATTAAACCAAGGCTTTTTAGCGTGAGGAGTAGAGAAAGAACGAGGAATGTATGCCTCCATTCCAGAGACAATCACCTCTGTGATGCGCTGAGCACACGCAGAGGGGTCTCTATCCTGGAAGCAACAATCATTCCACGGGAAATCGGAAAAGTACATCCTCAGGTCGTCCCACCGAGCTGAAGCAAAATGCCAGAAGCATCGCCTCTTCGGTGGGTCCAGAGGGTGTACAGGAGCGATAGGACAGGATGCAGAAATAAGATTGTGATCGGAGGAGCCCAACGGAGAGAACAGTTTGACAGAATAAGCAGAAGGGTTTGAGGTAAGGAAGAGGTCTAGAATGTTGGGCCGATCTCCAAGACGGTCGGGAATACGTGTAGGGTGCTGGACCAACTGCTCTAGGTCGTTGAGGATAGCAAAGTTGTAGGCTTGTTCACCAGGATGGTCAGTGAAAGAGGATGAAAGCCAAAGCTGGTGGTGAACATTGAAATCACCTAGGATGGAGATTTCGGCGAAGGGAGAGTGGGTCAAGATGTGCTCCACTTTAGAATTCAAATAGTCAAAGAATTTTACATAGTTGGTAGAGTTAGGTGAGAGATAAACAGCACAGATGTATTTAGTTATAGAATGACAATGAAGTCTTAGCCAGATGGTGGAAAATTCAGAAGAGTCAAGGTTGTGGGCACGAGAGCAAGTGATGTCGTTGCGCACGTAGGCGCAACATCCAGCTTTGGATTGAAATTTAGGATAGAGATAGTAGGAGGGAACAGAGTAGAGATTGCTGTCAGTAGCCTCAGAAACCTGTGTTTCGGTAAGGAAGAGAAGGTGAGGTTTAGAGGAGGAGAGATGATGTTCCACATAATGAAAATTAGAGCGAAGACCGCGAATGTTGCAGAAATTGAGAAGAAGAAGCCACATTCTTTAAGCTGATTTTTCAGACCCTCAATTTTCCTGGTTCAGAATTCCTTCTGTACCCACCCTTCTTCACCCCCCCATTTCTCTCCCTTAACATACTCTCTCTCTCTCCGATAATTAATCTCCTCGCGTGTTAAGAGAATGTAGTCAACAGAAAGAATTACCCATAACAATAATATTCAACAAGTCATTAGCACAGGCCAGTGTGCCTCTCGAGTGGAAAAAGGCCAATATTATCCCCGATTTTTAAAAAAGGAGAAAAAACAAGCCAGTAATTATCGTCCTATCAACCTTACGTCTGTCCTAATTAAACTATTCGAAAAAATAATCAGGGATAAAATGATCACTTTCCTTGAAACAAATGAATTGATAACTGATAGTTAGCATGGATTTCGTAGTAATCGGTCTTGCCTTACCAACCTATTAACCTTTTTCAACGATGTTTATACATGTTGGGACGCCCGAAGCCCATATAACGTAATTTACCTAGATTTTCAGAAAGCGTTTAATAAAGTTCCTCACGTTAGGCTTTTTCAAAACTGCGTTCCCACGGTATTAACGATCATCTATGTGCGTGGATTCATGACTGGCTCACGGACAGAGAACAACGTCTAGTTCTTAGTGGTGAAGCATCGGATTGGCAACCCGTCACCAGTGGCGTTCCCCAAGGTTCGGTCCTGGCGCCAACACTATTCATAATGTACGTGAACGACTTAGAAACTGATATCCTATCAAAAGTAGCCAAATTCGCCGACGACACCAAATTAGGAGGTACGGTAATGAACAGTCAAAGTTGCGAGAACATTCAATCAGACTTAATAAGACTTGCCGATTGGAGCGAAAAATGGCAAATGTGTTTTAACGTAGATAAATGTAAAGTAATGCACATGGGTGAAAAAAATCCTAACTTTAAATATCAGATTCAAGGACATGACCTCAGCGAAGTAAAACAAGAAAAAGATATGTGTGTCATTATCAGTAACACTCTTAAAATGAATGATCAATGTTCTGCAGCGAGTGAAAAAGCCAGTATGATGTTGGGATTAATTTAAAAAAACTTTGATTATAAATCACCCGAACTTATGAAGAGATTATATATAGCATTTGTAAGACCACACCTAGAATACGCCGTTCAGTTCTGGTCACCGAACTATATCAAAGATCAAGTTTTGCTAGAAAAGATACAGCGACGAGCAACCAAACAAATTCCAACGCTCCGAAACTTACCATATGACGAGCGTTTAAAGCGTTTAGATATGTTTTCCCTAAAAAAGCGAAGGATAAGAGGGGACTTAATTGAAGTGTTCAAAATCCTTAATGGATTCGACAACATTAACCCAGATAGTCTACTCCAGAGAGACACCAACACAAGAACACGCAGCAACGGTATGAAGTTAAAGGAAAATCGATGTAACACATTGGTGCGCAGAAGGGTTTTTTAATAATAGAGTCGTCGATCACTGAAATAGACTCCCACCGTCAGTAGTTAGCGCACATAGTATCAATAGCTTCAAGTCTTCATTGGATAAGTACTTCAGGGATATAAGATTATACTGACCCTTCTTCGCATGTTTTCAGACAGATTGCAGTAAGACCTCAACCTAAATCCATATTATTCTCCCCCACAACCTAGATTGCAAGTAGCGTAAGTTAACAATAGATTAGAGCAACAGTTAATGTCCGCATGACAGGTGGAGTGAGGTGTGGGTGCAGTAAGGTGACAGGTTACTGGTTCGTGCATAGTACCGCCGGTAAAATGAGGATCAAGCCTCCACCTGTGCCCCTGAAACTACACCTCACTCATCGTGAGTATTAGGGGGGATTCTGGGGCTGCCCTGTGTAGGCCACTCGGGCTCTTCCAGTCTCCCTGTGTTTCTATGTTCTTATGTTCTTATGTAATGAAGCCATTTTCCCCCACTGCTTAGGTTACCAGTAGTGTAAGTTAAGGGTAGTAATTTTCTCTTATTTCTCTATTTACTGTAAAATTTCCATGTCCCTTTCTTCCTTAAAGGTACATGGTGTTCTCTTCTAACTATTTCCTGCCGGCACGTTGCCGGAGGGAGAGGTGGGTGGGGAGGAGCCTTCATCTATTCTGTTATGTCCTACCACACATAGATTACTATTAGTAGCGGTAGTAAACAGACACCCTCGCCATAGACCGATAGGTCTTCTGGTGTCTGTTCTTCCTTTGTATATTCCTATGTATTCCTCCTCCTCCTCCTCCTCCTCCTCCTCCTCCTCCTGTCCTGCTCCTCCTCCTCCACCTCCTTCTCCTCCTCTACCTCCTCCTCCTTCTCCTCCACCTCCTCCTCCACCTCCTCCTCCTCCTCCTCCTCCTCCTCCTCCTCCTCCCGGCTATCCATTATCAATATCCTTGTTTCCCTTTAAGCTATATCGAAATGTGAGCAGCTACCAGGCACAGTGACCGCTGAAGGGGGGGGGGGGGGGGGGGGAAGGGGTGAGAGGAGAAGTAGAGAGAAGGGAAGGGAAGGGGAGAGGATGATTAGGGTGGATGGAAAGGAAAGCGATAGATAAGTTTATGAAAGAATGTGAGGAGACGGTAATATGAAGGAAAGAAGGGAGGGAAGGGAAACAGAAGGGGAAGAGGAGCAGTAGCAGCAAGTAAAAATAACCTTTACGAAGCACACCGCCCCTTCCTCTTGCCCTTCCCCTTCTTCCTCCCGCTCCCCATTCCCTCCCCCACTAATCCCAAGCACGTCCCTCCTGTCACCCTTCAATCGGCACTAATCGAACCGTCAACTTATCTCCTCCCAAGCTCTCGGTGCCCATTTCAATATATTATTGCCGCCAAGCAAAAAATGAGGGAGCGGGAAATTGAAAGTCGCTGCAATAAGAACAGTATATTGGTTGTAAAAGTATTTCTTTGGCCCAGACGAGACCCCGGGGTGAGGGAAGGCGTGGGTAGTGATGACGGCAGCAGCGCGCCGAGGGGCAGGCTGGTAAAGAATGAGAGGAGGAGGAGGAGGAGGAGGAGAAAAGGGAAGAGGTAGGGAAAAAGAAGGAAGACAGGAGTGAGAGAGGAGTAAGGGAAGGAAGATGAGGGTAATGGCGAGGGAGAAAGAGGATAGCCGGGGCTATGGAAGGAGATGAAGAAGGAGCAGACGAAGGGTGGATGATAAGTGGTGACGGTAAAGGAAGAATAAAAAAATATTGCGGACGAGCGGACCGCGCGGTGCATAATCCCGTAAATCCATAATTTTGTGTGCGTGCGTGCGTTTATGTGTGCGTGCGTCTAGCGGCCACACGGATTTCTCCCAAACTAGGGTTGACATTGCCTTGTAAAGTATGGCACTGAATAGCTCGCGAGTCGAAGAGCTCGTGGCAAATAGTGCCAAAGTAATATATATGATAATCCAGAAATGTCGCGGCGTCATCAGTCATCAGAGCTGTGTCCGGGGCGGGACATTCTGCGTGTTCATTGCACCATTGTGCTCTTTGTACTGGCGTGTTGGTGAGCTGTGTGGCAACGGCGGGAGTGTGTTGTGATGTTTTTTAAGTGAGGGAACAGTTGCACCATCGCTGAAGTAACACTCCGTGGAGACTCAAAATATCTATTCCGCGCGTGTTCCGCCTCCTCGTCACACGAAGCGTTCCTCTGCGCCTTGGCAGTGTTTGCCAGGCTTCCCGTGATGGGCTGGGGTGATCTTCGCACTCAGGACACAGTCTGTCAGTCACACAGACTCTCGTGTTTCTGTATGACTCGCCTCAGCTCATCTTCTGTTCAAGATAGTTATGGTTAGACCTTCCAAGGGTGGAAATAAAAAAAAAAAGGTTATAATGTGTATGAGTGAAAGAACAGCTCCGATGTGTTTATATAATCATGTACATATATATTTGAAAGAAGCACTAAAACAGAATTGATACCAGTCATTTCATCTCATAAAGAGAAGTCTTCTGAACATGGCGACATTACCATTTTATAGATGAAATGCAAGATAAGCGTTAAAGTTAATTTGAAATTTGAATAATGTATAAGACAATGCCGCATCCACCTTCAGAGCGACGCACGCCTGGGCGTGGGCACACTGGCCGCTGCCTGCTGATACTGGCGTGGCGCTGCGCCGTACGTTCATGCTTTCATGCTTCCCACAACTAACTTTACCTTTGCCTCAGCTCTCTCATCAGCCGTTCCTCGCAGCGTTACTTTAATTTACGAGTAAGCTCATTCCGTAAATATTAAAGAACTAACGGAAATTGTGACATTTATAGCAAGGGAGCGAGGAGGAATGGCTGGCTGTGAGGGAGAGAAGAAAGAGCTCCTTAGGACACGAAGAACGAGTAGCGTGCTCATTACTCGTCCTGCTAAGACACAGCTAACACAGTGATGCATGATAAACCTTCAGTGGGTGTAGCAAGGGAAGGAACCAGCCATGAACACGTACTTTAATTACGACACCTGACGGACGCGGTGTTATTATTTCATTGAACGAGCGGCTGAAAAGCGAAACGAATTGTATGAGATATGATATATGGGACGTTGTGATCCACAGTAGTAGTAGTAGTAGTAGAAGTAGGAGTAGTAGTAGTATTAGTAGTAGTAATAGTAGTAATAGTAGTAGCAGTAGTAGTAGTAGTAGTAGTAGTAGTAGTAGTTGGTGATATTCTTGTTGCAGTATTTGGCGATAGCATCGTCCATCCTGGGGTATAATGTAAATTTGCCTTGATGTGTCCGTAGAGTTTTGTGCTTCATCACCCAGGCAACGCTCCGCCCATAACAAACTCCTCGTCTTGTAGCAATTGGAGCGTTAGTTGGAAAACCTTGCTGAGAAACTTTCTGCTGACCACCAACAGCTTCCTCACTCTGGCTGCTTCGCATAGTAAACGGTGGTTATCAGCTGTGATTAGAGTGTTTCTTTTGCTCTTACGCTATCACTAGAATGACTTTAATGAAGTAACGAAATATGATGAAATATTTAGCAATTCAAACTAAGCAGAAGGAAATAAAAGACTCGCCCGCCCTCCCATTTATAACACATCTACACACATTTATATCGCTGATTTTCTTTCCAAACATTTGTCACTCATTCACTCACTCACTCGTGTAAAAAAAGACTGATTAATACAACGGTTACTAGCAACATTTCAACACCTCCACATTGAGAGAGAGAGAGAGAGAGAGAGAGAGAGAGAGAGAGAGAGAGAGAGAGAGAGAGAGAGAGAGAGAGAGAGAGAGAGAGAGAGAGAGAGAGAGAGAGAGAGAGAGAGAGAGAGAGAGAGAGAGAGAGAGAGAGAGACACACACACACACACACACACACACACACACACACACACACACACACACACACACACACACACACACACACACACACACACACACACACACACACACACACACACACACACACACACACACACACACACACACACACACACACACACACACACACACACACACACACACACACACACACACACACACACACACACACACACACACACACACACACACACACACACACACACACACACACACACACACACACACACACACACACACACACACACACACACACACACACACACACACACACACACACACACACACACACACACACACACACACACACACACACACACACACACACACACACACACACACACACACACACACACACACACACACACACACACACACACACACACACACACACACACACACACACACACACACACACACACACAGACACACACACACACACACACACACACACACACACACACACACACACACACACACACACACACACACACACACACACACACACACACACACACACACACACACACACACACACACACGCACACACGCACACTCCTCCTGCTACTACTACTTCATTTTACTTTACGTGCCAAGACATAGAGAGGGGAAGATAACAGGGCTGTCATCACTTCTACACCACCACCACCAACAACAAAAAACTACCACACAGCAATAACAACAACAACTGCTGCTACTATTCCTTCTTTCCGAGTCATAAAGATGTATATGTAATGTTATGGTGTCCTGTGTTTTTGAGTGTACAGACAGACAGACAGACAGATAGACAGACAATCAGACAGACACATACACTAGCAGATAGATAGTGAGAGAGAGTATTGGGTAGAGGAATAAAGGAAAGAAGGGAAAAGGGAAGGAAGTCTGCACGATAAAAATGGCATATGCATAAAAAAAAGTTATATTGAGAGGGTGAAGAGGGGAGAAAGAGCGATAGGAAGATACAGATAGAATTAGAAAGATAGACACACACACACACACACACACACACACACACACACACACACACACACACACACACACACACACACACACAGAGAGAGAGAGAGAGAGAGAGAGAGAGAGAGAGAGAGAGAGAGAGAGAGAGAGAGAGAGAGAGAGAGAGAGAGAGAGAGAGAGAGAGAGAGAGAGAGAGAGAGAGAGAGATTGATTGATTCCAGGAAGTAACTAAGAACATTCAGGACGAACAATCATATTCCTGAAACACACACACACACACACACACACACACACACACACACACACACACACACACACACACACACACACACACAGACACACACACACACACACACACACACACACACACACACACACACACACACACACACACACACACACACACACACACACACACACACACACACACACACACACACACACACACACACACACACACACACACACACACACACACACACACACACACACACACACACACACACACACACACACACACACACACACACACACACACACACACACACACACACACACACACACACACACACACACACACACACACACACACACACACACACACACACACACACACACACACACACACACACACACACACACACACACACACACACACACACACACACACACACACACACACACACACACACACACACACACACACAGACACACACACACACACACACACACACACACACACACACACACACACACACACACACACACACACACACACACACACACACACACACACACACACACACACACACACACACACACACACACACACACACACACACACACACACACGCACACACGCACACTCCTCCTGTTACTACTACTTCATTTTACTTTACGTGCCAAGACATAGAGAGGGGAAGATGACAGGGCTGTCATCACTTCTACACCACCACCACCAACAACAAAAAACTACCACACATCAATAACAACAACAACTGCTGCTACTATTCCTTCTTTCCGAGTCAAAAAGTTGTATTATGTAATGTTATGGTATCCTGTGTTCCTGAGTGTACAGAGAGACAGACAGACAGATAGACAGACAATCAGAGAGACACAGACACTGGCAGATAGATAGTGAGAGAGAGTATTGAGTAGAGGAATAAAGGAAGGAAAGGAAAAGGGAAGAAAGTCTGCACGATAAAAATGGCATATGCATTATAAAAGTTATATTGAGAGGGTGAAGAGGGGAGAAAGAGCGATAGGTAGATATAGATACATTAAATAGATAGACACACACACACACACACACACACACACACACACACACACACACACACACACACAGAGAGAGAGAGAGAGAGAGAGAGAGAGAGAGAGAGAGAGAGAGAGAGAGAGAGAGAGAGAGAGAGAGAGAGAGAGAGAGAGAGAGAGAGAGAGAGAGAGAGAGAGAGAGAGAGAGAGAGAGAGAGAGAGAGAGAGAGATTCCAGGAGGTAACTAAGAACATTCAGGACGAACAATCATATTCCTGAAACACACACACACACACACACACACACACACACACACACACACACACACACACACACACACACACGTTTATACTCCTTAATTAATACAAACAAGAACAGGTGTTTGTAACATAGAGGATGGCAAAAAAGAGCAAAGGAAAGGAAAAACGAGAATGTTTGTTGCTGTTTCATGAAGAGCAATAGAAGAACGTTGACGAACGAGACTAGTTTATTTACTCTCATGAGCTAACGTTAAAAAGAAAAGTAACGTGTAGGCCAGTAAGAGAATTAAGAGGTGAAAAACGTAACAGGTTTTCGTAATATATAAGTATAAATGGAAGTGTGTATGATATTTGTTTCCCGCGGACACGTGTATCAATATATATTCCTCGTAAATGTTGTAACAAAGGCAAGGTAAATAAAAAAGATCCACTCAGTAGCAATGCATATTCCTTGACTATGAAGCAATAAACGAGAGTATTGCATTGGAAACAAAAGAGTTCGAACAGTGACAATATTTATCTTCTGCTTTAAAAAAAAAATGTGATAATAAGTTTGCAGGAGGAAATTGAGTGTAACAAAGGTGAGAAGATCTTCCTTTAAAAAAGAAAGAAAATGTAATTACTGGGTAAATGGAAATGGTGGAATGAGAATACCTTGCATATTCATATATCTGAATATACAACAGAAACAAAACTGAAAGTGAAGTAGAAAAAATATTTTTGGGATTATGTTCGAAGATCCTTCCAATAAAAAGTAAGAAGACAAATATTTGAATTCGAGAAAAAAATATGTAAGTGAACAATAGTTATGCCCGAAATACTGAGTAGCCACACCAACTGAAGAGCGAGACTAAGTTAACGTGAAGTGGTGAAGCTGTAAACATAATGTGATCAGTATATTCTTCGGATTAAAAGTTAAAAAAAGATTCAGTTGAATTACAAAAAAAGGCTGAATTAAGATAGAATAAAAACGAATTGTTCCGATGACAAAAGTGCAACAGAAAAAAAAATCCAAGGTAGAAAAGTGTAATTTGGATTCAGTAATTTGATTCATCCGATAAATAAAAAAAAAATAGAAATAGACAAAATGTAAAGAGGATACAAGAAAAAAAATATCGTAAAATTTCGAACAGTCATAAAAAACAAAAAAGCACCGTTGAACAGGAAAACAAATGTAGAGGGAAATATAAAAAAGGAAAAAATATAATTGAAATAAAAATAATGGCGGCTTAAACAACAGCAGACCTTTAATCCGTCATTATTTTTTTTATTTCCGTCATTCCAGCGTTTGGAGAATTGCTATATTATATTTCACCACGTCAGCACGGCCTCACTCCCTCGGCAGGAGTGGGTAGAGGGGGGTGGGGGGGGGGGTGACAGGAATGGTTCACAGTGCCACGGATCGACTAATTTTTTAATACATTTTCAAGCCTTCATAAGTTCTTTCATCAGGCACAGGGCGAAGAAAACGAGGAACAATAATTACAATACTAACGATGATAATAATGAAAATAATTGCCTAAATAATAACAAATGTGAGCTTTATCGAAGCCTTGCTACATATCATTCATTTAGTGTTGCAAAGCTTCTGTGAGTGAGTTCCAGTGCCGCTTCATCTAATAGCAGAAGCGATCTGAATGTATAAAGAAGCTGATGTATAGGTGAATAGATTCAATAATGAATAGACGAATGATAGATGAAGAGGGGAAGGGAAGGGCAGGGAAGGGCAATGAGAGAGGCAATAAAGAAGGACGTAAAGAGGGTGGAAAGGAGAGAGAGAGAGAGAGAGAGAGAGAGAGAGAGAGAGAGAGAGAGAGAGAGAGAGAGAGAGAGAGAGAGAGAGAGAGAGAGAGAGAGAGAGAGAGAGAGAGAGAGAGAGAGAGAGAGAGAGAGAGAGAGAGAGAGAGAGAGAGAGAGTATAAACAAACGCAACATATTTGCTTTATTCAAAATAGGCAAGAGAGAGTTCAGGAGTGGAAAGAGATTTGCTGGAGGAAAATATTTTCCTTCAGAGAGAGAGAGAGAGAGAGAGAGAGAGAGAGAGAGAGAGAGAGAGAGAGAGAGAGAGAGAGAGAGAGAGAGAGAGAGAGAGAGAGAGAGAGAGAGAGAGAGAGAGAGAGTAAATATTTCGGTTCAGATTAATAAATAAACACATGAATAATTAATGAAATATTGCTATAGAGACAGTGGCATGCAATTAAAGAAAAATATAAATATTAAATAGATACACCAATAAACGGACAGATAGCTAAAAACACATAGATAGATAAATAGATAGATAAACAAATATACAGATAGATATTAAAAGATATGTTATGGGAAACCAGCTTGAAAACGCAATCAAATAAGTTTGGCAATGGAACCGTAACAGTGAATATTAATGCACGACATGAATCTTTATGACGCAGAAATCATGATGGTGAGGGAAAATAAATGATGAAAAAAAAATGATAATGATAATAATAATAATAATAATAATAATAATAATAATAATAATAATAATAATAATAATAATAATAATAATAATAATAATATTAATAATAATATAAACAACAACAACAACAACAACAACAACAACAACAACAACAACAACAACAACAACAACAACAATAATAATAATAATAATAATAATAATAATAATAATAATAATAATAATAATAATAATAATAATAATAATAATAATAATAATAATAATAATAATAATAATAATAATAATAATAATAAAGGAACAACAAAGATTAATAAGAGGAAACAAAAAGCAGACGACAAATAAAAATAATGTAAAGAAGTTGACCTGCCTTTCTCTCTCTCTCTCCGGCCCTCAACGCAAATTTCCAATCTTCTTCGCGTTTAGTGTTGTTTCCCCTTCAAACACTCGTGAACGTCGTGTGTGAAGGAAGAGAAGACGAGTGTAAAGAAGACGGGATGAGGCGAGGACGAGGCGAGGTATTGGGTGGCAGTATTGAGGGGAAGAAGGTTGAGGAAAAGGCGGAGTATTATTAGTTGATAGTGTAAAGGAAAGGGGAAGAAGCAAATGAGTGGTTCAAGCGAAGCATTATTCTGTTTAAAGAAGACGGTAAAGAAGATAGAGAGGATGAGGCGAGGTGCTAGGTGACAGTGTGAAGGGAAATACTGCGAACAGATGTTGAGAAGAGACTGGAAGAGACAAGGTGAGAGTGTGAAGGGAAACAATGAGATGATCCCGAAGAAACAATTGGGAAGACATGCAACGAGAAGAACTTGGAGAAATAAATGGAAAAAATATATAAGAAGAAAAGAATTGGGAGAAAAAGTGGAAGCTCAGAAGAAATAAATTATCAAACGTGAAAAAAGACAAGAAGAGATGAAATTATTGGGAAGATTTGCATGAAGGAATATGAAAGCTAGGAAAAGGGAACGAATGAAATGAGGAATTAGAAAAAAACTAGAATGAATGATCGGCTACAAGAAATAGGAGAAGGAATTGAGAGGAAATTTAGGAAAATAAGAAATGAAAGACAGAGAAGAAATGTGTGGCGAAGAATTGAATGCAAAGCAATTAAAGAAAAGAAGAAGTGAGAGAAGAAATGAAAGAAAGAAATGAAAGACAAGAAGAACTCCTACTCATAATCCATTCATTCCTCCGCCCATTCCTCCTTCCTCTCCCTTTCCTCCCTCTCCCAGCCGTCCGTCAGCCGTCAGGACCAATACCTGCAAGCCGCTGTAGAATCGCGCGATTCCGTGAAAAGCTTAGCGCGAGAAGAATGGCGGGGCGGACTAGTTTATAATTGTCATGGAGAGAAGGGGAAGAGGGGGTTAGGGGAGCGCAAGAGGGGGGAATAGGGGGTGTTAGGGGTCGTAGGGGGCGTGCGGGAGCGTGGGGGGGCATGGGGGGGCTAGGACGGGAATCTCAAGTTGAAGGAATAATTTCCCGGTCGGTCCAGGAAGCTCATCGTCACCTGGAGTCATTAAATCGCCGACGGAAAAGGAATAAAAGTTTCCCCCGAGTCTGGACGAGAGAAAGAAAATTGGAAACTACTCAGTGTGCTGTGTAGAGAGAGAGAGAGAGAGAGAGAGAGAGAGAGAGAGAGAGAGAGAGAGAGAGAGAGAGAGAGAGAGAGAGAGAGAGAGAGAGAGAGAGAGAGAGAGAGAGAGAGAGAGAGAGAGAGAGAGAGAGAGAGAGAGAGAGAGAGAGAGAGAGAGATTAATTATCGCAGAATTTTGGATAATTATAGTTTTTTCATCATTTAGTCAATACTACAGAAATACTTTAGCAGAGGGAATAGGCCAGCAGAGGGTTACGTTTTGTGGAGCTCGCTAATGATGTATTAGTACGCATAAGCTGTTGAAATGTATCTGGGTGGTGGCGTGGTGGCGGGATAGCGGATATCCCACACTATCGCCGCCACCCTCTCTCTCCCTCTTATTGTTAACTATTAACTAGTTTTAAATAAGTTATACATACTCTGCAGATTTTATAATATGATGGTCATGTATGAAGGATTCGGTTTTTGTGGGTCAAAACAGTCAGTTGGAACACATCCCTGTACGATGTGGGAGCATGGCTTGTGCCACCGCGCCGGTCACCCAAGCTGAGTCACCCAGAAACACACCTTATGGATGGTGTGGAAAATAAGTCAAAACATGATAATTTATAAGAAAAAAAAGTTTTCTGAGGGAGTGAAGGAAGGAGGGAGACAGTGAGTGATGAGTGAGGGAAGGAGGGAGAGACAGGGTGAGTGATGAGGAGGGAGGGAGGAAAGGAGAGCAAGTGCCAAAGGGAGAAATGGCAACACAGTCTCTTGAGGCAGCCACGGCCACAGTGACTTAATGTTATTTGAAGACTACAGTACTGATGACCACAGAACTACATGAGCAGGACACTCAGCGCGGAGGGAAAGTAATCAGCTGGGCGGGGCGTTACGCGGTCATGTATTTCTCCGCGTCCGGGAGGCGGCAAGGGCTGATTCGTTCCCTCTCGTGCCCCGCTGTGTTAAAAAAATATTCGGCGTGGTGGGGCTGAGCGTGGCGCTAGACGGAGACATGAAGCACTGAGGGCGAGGGTAGAGCAGCAGGCGTGGCGGGGCTGAGCGTGGCGCTAGACGGAGACGTGAAGCACTGAGGGCGAGGGTAGAACAGCAGGCGTGGCGGGGCTGAGCGTGGCGCTAGACGGAGACGTGAAGCACTGAGGGCGAGGGTAGAGCAGCAGGCGTGGTGGGGCTGAGCGTGGCGCTAGACGGAGACGTGAAGCACTGAGGGCGAGGGTAGAGCAGTGGGCGTGGTGGGGCTGAGCGTGGCGCTAGACGGAGACGTGAAGCACTGAGGGCAAGGGTAGAGCAGCAGGCGTGGCGTGGCTGAGCGTGGCGCCGGGCGGGGACGTGAAGCACCGAGGGCAAGGGTAGAGCTGCAGGCGTGGCGGGGCTGAGCGTGGCGCCGGGCGGGGACGTGAAGCACTGAGGGCGAGGGTAGAGCAGCAGGCGTGGCGGGGCTGAGCGTGGTGCCGGGCTGGAACGTGAAGCACTGAGGGCGAAGGTAGAGCAGCAGGCGTGGCGGGGCTGAGCGTGGCGCCGGGCGGGGACGTGAAGCACTGAGGGCGAGGGTAGAGCAGCAGGCGTGGCGGGGATGAGCGTGGTGCTGGGCGGGACGTGTAGCACTGAGGGCTAGGGTAGAGCAGAAGGCGTGGCGGGGCTGAGCGTGGTGCCGGGCGGGGACGTGAAGCACTGAGGGCGAGGGTAGAGCAGCAGGCGTGGCGGGGCTGAGCGTGGCGCCGGGCGGGGACGTGAAGCACTGAGGGCGAGGGTAGAGCAGCAGGCGTGGCGGGGCTGAGCGTGGTGCCGGGCGGGGACGTGAAGCACTGAGGGCGAGGGTAGAGCAGAAGGTGTGGCGGGGCTGAGCGTGGCGCCGGGCGGGGACGTGAAGCACTGAGGGCGAGGGTAGAGCAGAAGGCGTGGCGGGGCTGAGCGTGGTGCCGGGCGGGGACGTGAAGCACTGAGGGCGAGGGTAGAGCAGAAGGCGTGGCGGGGCTGAGCGTGGCGCCGGGTGGGGACGTGAAGCACTGAGGGCGAGGGTAGAGCAGAAGGCGTGGCGGGGCTGAGCGTGGTGACGGGCGGGGACGTGAAGCACTGAGGGCGAGGGTAGAGCAAAAGGCGTGGCGGGGTAGCAGGACGTCGAGGGTGAGTGTGTGGAGTGTTTGTGTCACAACCCTTAGGCTTGTGTGGGGTGAGGAAGTGGTGGTGGTGGGGAGGAATGGGATGGAGAAAAGGGGAAGGGGTAATGGGGGACAGGAAGTGGGAGGACAAGGAAGGGAAGGGAAAGGGTTGAGAATATAATTGTATGGCATGATTATTGTTGCTGCTATTGTTTTTGTTGTTGTTCCAGTAGTAGTAGTAATTATTCTTTTTCTTCGTTGTGTTCTTTTTCTTTCCTTCTATATCACTGAGGTAATGGAAAAGAAAAGGTTAAGGATGGGAAGAGGAGAGAGTGAATGGGAGATGAAGAGGGTTGGGGGGGGGGATAGTGCTTGTTATCATTATTACTGTTGTTGTTGTTGATTTTACTTTATTGTATTTAGCCTATCACAAAATAATAAGGAAGAGAAGGAGGAGGAGGAGGGAGGGAGTAATGGGGAGGTGCTATTATGATTCATCTTAATTAACGCTTTCATTGTTACTGCTTATTAATTTCACACACACACACACACACACACACACACACACACACACACAGTACTGCATTAGCGTGTTGTCAGGTCAGAAACACTCGGATCTAAACACACTGGGCTGTTAATGATTCTCTTTGAAGCTCCTAAAAGTTATGGCTTCCGTGGTGGCTCATGTGCCCCGCAGCCTCGCCTCAATTAGTTCGAATCCGCTTCATGGGGAGTTCAATCCAATTATTACCTCCCGTCTGGTTTCCCAGCGTGCTTATTAACAGTTTTTTTAAGTGTAATGAGCAAGATGATTATATTAGTTAAAAGCAGAAGTAAGGTTATTAATATTACTGTAAGAGGTGAATCAGGCAGAGAGGGAGCAGTGCGGACACCATGAGCCGCCTGTCCCGAACACCTGAGCCGCCTGTCCCGAACACCTGAGCCGCCTGTCCAGCAGCCCCGAACACCTGAGACGCCGAGGAGGAGGAAGTGAAGTGACGTGAGAGGAGGAGAAAGAGGACGAATATTATAGATTATGGAAATAGAGGGACAGAGGTAGTGTAATGTAAATAGTAGTAGACAGTACAATGATAGTAGATAGTAGTGACATTAATGGTGTTACTATTACAGTACTGTTATTAGCAGTGTTCAGCGGTCTTTTTTGTTTTCATTTATTTTTGCATTTGAGTTGCTGCTATTAATGCAAAAAAAAAAAACTGTTACTATTTATTTCATGATGCTGTTACCACGTGTTGCATTATTTTTACCATCGTTACTATAATTGTACTTGTTATTGCACCTTCCACGTATTAGCTTTATTAGCCTGCTGCTGTGAATGTGGCTGAATGAAATATTATACTTGAGCGTTTCTTTGTACTGAACCGACTAAATAATGTTTGTTTTATTGTATATGTAATTTTTAGAGATTGAAAGAAAGGTGTGACAAGAGATGAGGACAGGAAGATAAACAGTATGACGAAGAGGTGAAGGAGAAGGAGGAGGAGAGAAGAATGAGGAGGAGGAAGGAAAAATAAACTATACAGAAATAGTAGGTTTCTAAAATGGCACCGTAGAGAGAGAGAGAGAGAGAGAGAGAGAGAGAGAGAGAGAGAGAGAGAGAGAGAGAGAGAGAGAGAGAGAGAGAGAGAGAGAGAGAACCGTCGCCCACAGGTGGTATTTGTATCATTGCCACGCCCACCGGCTCAGGTGACAAGCTGTTATCTGGAGGAGGAGAAGGAGGAGGAGGAGCAGGAGGAGGAGGAGGAGAAGGAGGAGGAGGAGGAGGAGGAGGAGGAGGAGGAGGAGGAGGAGGAGGAGGAGGAGGAGGAGGAGGAGGAGGAGGAGAAGGAGGAGGAGGAGGAGAAGGAGGAGGAGGAGGAGGAGGAGGAGGAGGAGGAGAAGGAGGAGGAGGAGGAGAAAATGAAGTAAAAAGGAGATATTACATAAATGGTCGTCTGGGATTTAAAATAAAGTAAACTAGGAGGAGGAGGAGGGGGAGGAGGAGAAAAATAATAATGAAGATTTAATGATGGTAGAAGATTAGGAAAATAATGTAATGCGGAGAGAATGTCGTTGTTGTTATTTTTTTACAGTAAAGGAAGCAGCTCAAGGCCTGAAATAAATGAGAAAAGATGAAAATGAAAAAGAAAATATTAAGAAGAAGGAAAATGGATCAAGACAAACATGAAACAGAGGAGTAACAACTAAAGAGGGATGAAGAAGAAGAAGAAAAATATTGATAAAAAGGGAGGATGAGGAGGAGGACATAAAAGAGGATCACAGTGAGAGGTTACTGTATAGAGAAATGAAAGGGAATTTTTAGAAAAAATACAGAAAAAAGGTGGTTAAGAAAAGCAAAGTTAATAAAGAACATAAATAACAACAGGAATACAACATACGTGGAGATGGAAGAGGAGAAGTAGAAGGAGAAGGACGAGGAGGAGGAGGAGGAGGAGGAGGAGGAGGAAGACCTATGCATTAATATACGGTGTTGGGGAAGGGTGGGGGTGTAGATAGATAGATAGATAGATATTGGTAATAACAACAATATCAACTGATTAAAGAACTACGAAAGCATTATACCTATTAAAATGGTCTCTCTCTCTCTCTCTCAAATAACAATGTGAGAAAACAGAAAAAGAGGGGAAGCGGATGCCGCGCCAAAACATTCGGCTGGCGTCCTGCCATCCCAGACTCGACAAACGCAGCCTTTGCGCCGTCACGGTGTTTACGATTAATTTAATATTCCCGTCTGGATTGTTCTGCAGTTGTCTGGAGTTCCCGCCCTCCCCCGCCTCGGCGGTGCTGGGGAGCGTCAGGGAGCCCAAGGTCTCCCTGGCGAGCGTCGCGGGGCTCAGGGGTTCCGGCAGGGCGTCTCGGCTCCCTCGGGGCGTCCATGGCGGTGCTGGAGATCCCGAGTGTCCAGGGGCGGGGGAAGGGAGTGCGTTTGGTGTTGTGTGTTGGTATGGGCGGGTCTTTTCTGGGGTGAAGGAGATTCATTCGTATCAGCACACAGCACCAAGGAAAGGCGATTTCAGAACAACTCCACGACAGGGATATTACTGATAGAAAACACCGAAAAAAAGGAAATAAACAAAAAGAACATCAGAAATAATACAGGAGAGGAATTCCCGGAAATAGATAAGATAGAACAGAAATAATACCGGAGAGGAATTCCCGGAAATAGATAAGATAGAAAAACACCATGAAAAAAGGAAAAAAATAAGACAAAAACACGTACAAAATAATCCAGCATGAAGGCCTTTGGTGTGGTATGTTGGTATGGGTGAGCCTTCTCTGGGGTGAAGGAGACTCCCCTGTAGCAAGATGCGGCACCAGGAAAAGGCGATGTAGATACTCTGCACAACACCAGCACACGACAAGTAAAGAAAAATAACACCGGAGACAGGGTGATACAGAAAAGGAATACCAGAAAAAAATCAGATACAAAACACAACATTGGCAAAACGAACAACTAGGATTAAGGACTTTGGTGTGGTATGTTGGTATGGGTGAGCCTTCTCTGGGGTGAAGGAGACTCAGCTGTAGCAAGATACCGCGTCACTGAAAGGCGATGTAGATACTCCACACCACACCAGCACACGGGAAATGAAGAAAAATGACACCGGAGAAAAGATAATATAGAAAAGGAATACCAGGAAAAAGATCACTTATAAACACATCATCAAGAAGGGAAAACAACAACAACAACAAATCGAAGTAATAATCTAGCACACAGGCGTTTGGTGTGGTATGTTGGTACGGGCGAGGCTTCTCTGGGGTGAAGGAGACTCGTGTGTAGCAGGATACGGCACCAAGAAAAGCCGATATAGAAACAGCACCAGAAAAAGGAAAATGAAGGAAGAGAAAACCAGCACAAGGAAAATACAGAGAAAACAACATCAGAAAAAAAGAGAAGATAGAAAACAACATCTAAAAAAGATTAAAAATAAGTCGTCATCCACATTTTCGGCTCAAACTAACATCAAGAAAATTATGGGTGAGTCTCTTCCGGGGTGAAAGAGGCTCACCCGGACCAAAGGACATCACAAGAGGATGATATAAATAAGAACAAGAAAAGAAAATTATATGAAAGCAGAAAAGAACTGAAAGAAAAGAAAACATAAAAAAGAAAATAAGAATAAAATAGAAAAGACAAGAAAGGAAAGAATAAACTAAACTAATACATAAATAAATAAATAAATAACCATACAACTAACTAATTAACCAGGTCCTTCACTAATCAACTATTTGTCTCTAAAGAGAAGAGACCAGTTAGACCCAAAAATAAAGAGAAAAAAAGATAGAGTTTGACAAAAACACCAAAACATTTGATGAAGAACAGAAGGAAAAGGAATGTCACCCTAAACACACTGTTGTATTTCTCGTTCTCTTTATATTGCTTAGCCCTCGACGAAAGAAAACCTCTCTCTCTCTCTCTCTCTCCCAGTATGCAATAGTTAATCAAACTCCCTCCTCCTCCGTCCTCCTCCTCCTCTTGTTTCACCCTCCTCCCTGATCCCTCTCCTTCCCTTCACCGTCTTTTAGTAATGAAGGTGGAAGGGAGGTGGACGGCGGCGGCTGTTTTAATATACACATCAGGTAAAAGTGGAGGTGTGGGGTTGGCGGTGGTGGTACATTATGGAGAGGTCACAGAAGGTCAGGTCAAGGAGGTGGTGGTTGCGGTGGTGGTGGTGGTGGTGATGGTGGTGGTAGTGGTGATGGTGTTGGCGGTGGTGGTACATTATGGAGAAGTCACAAAAGGTCAAGTCAAGGAGGTGGTGGTTGCGGTGGTGGTGGTGGTGGTGGTGGTGGTGGTGGTGTTGGCGGTGGTGGTGTTGGCGGTGGTGGTGGTGGTGGTGGTGTGGGCGGGGGTGGGGGTGGTGTTGGCGGTGGTGGTGGTGGTGGTGGTGGTGTTGGCGTTGGTGGTACATTATGGACAGGTCATAGAATGTCAGGTTAAGGAGGTGGTGGTGGCGGTGGTGGTGGTGGTGGTGGTGGTGGTGATGATGATGGTGTTGGCGGTGGTGGTACATTATGGAGAGGTCATAGAAGGTCAGGTCAAGGAGGTGGTGGTGGTGGTGGTGGTGGCGGTGGTGGTGGTGATGGTGGTGGTGGGGATGGTGGTGGTGGTGGCGGTGGTGGTGGTGATGGTGGTGGTGGGGATGGTGGTGGTGGTGGCGGTGGTGGTGGTGATGGTGGTGGTGGTGATGGTGGTGGTGGTGGTGGTGGTGGCGGTGGTGGTGGTGATGGTGTTGGCGGTTGTGTTGGCGTTGGTGGTACATTATGGAGAGGTCATAGAAGGTCAGGTTAAGGAGGTGGTGGTGGCGGTGGTGGTGGTGATGGTGGTGGTGATGGTGTTGGCGGTTGTGTTGGCGTTGGTGGTACATTATGGAGAGGTCATAGAAGGTCAGGTTAAGGAGGTGGTGGTGGCGGTGGTGGTGGTGATGGTGGTGGTGGGGATGGTGGTGGTGGTGGTGGTGGCGGTGGTGGTGGTGATGGTGGTGGTGATGGTGTTGGCGGTTGTGTTGGCGTTGGTGGTACATTATGGAGAGGTCATAGAAGGTCAGGTTAAGGAGGTGGTGGTGGCGGTGGTGGTGGTGATGGTGGTGGTGGTGGTGGTGGTGGTGATGGTGGTGGTGGGGGTGGTGGTGAAGTACTGGGAAGAGATTGCAAAAGAGGGTGATGAAATTAGTAATATTGATTGTAGCAGTAGAAGTAATAGCTGTAGTAGTAGTGGTAGTAGGGATGGTGGTGAGGATGGTGATGATAGTGATGCTGGCGGTGGCACAGAAAAAAAACAAAATTAAAAAAACAAAGGAATTTAAAGGTGATGGCGAATGTGTCTGTGTGTCTGTGTGTGTGTGTGTGTGTGTGTGTGTGTGTGTGTGTGTGTGTGTGTGTGTGTGTGTGTGTGTGTGTGTGTGTGTGTGTGTGTGAGTGTTCAAATATGTATGCACGGCTGAAAGGAATGATATGTTACGTGTTTGTGTGTGGTGGAGGGGGATTTAGAGGGTAGGAGATTGAGGGAAGAAGGAAGGGGAGGGTAGAGCGATTGGAAGGAAGGGAGTGAGAAACCAGAGGGAGGATGAAACTTGAGGAAGGGAAGAGAAGGGATTGTGTTAATGTGATTGTAGGGAGCTGTGGAAGTGAGAGGAAGGAGAGAGGAAGAGGGGAAGGGAAAGAGGGAGAATAAGAGGAAGATGTCGGGGCAGGAACACGAGTGGGATTAAAGATAGGTGAATGGATTAAGATTGCATGTGTCGTGATAAGCGAATTTGCAGTTATGTAATAATATAAATAATAATAATAATAATGATAATTATATTAATTATAATAATAGTAATAATAATAATAATAATAATAATAATAATAATAATAATAATAATAATAATAATAATAATAATAATAATAATAATAATAATAATAACAACAATAATGACAATAAAGTTACATGGAAATACGGAGTGGGGCCAGGAACATTAAATAATAGTAATTGGAATGATGACAATAATAATAATAATAATAATAATAATAATAATAATAATAATAATAATAATAATAATAATAATAATAATAATAATTTTTGATGTCAATAATAATAATAATAAAGATAATAATAATAATAATAATAATAATAATAATAATAATAATAATAATAATAATAATAATAATAATAATAATAAAAATTATAACAATAACAATAACAATAATATTAATAATGATAAGAAGAAGAAGAAGAAGGAGAAAAAAGGAAAGAAAATTAATGAAAACTAAGAAGCAAAAATAAAGGAAAAAATGTTGAAGCAGAAGAACAGAACGAACGAACAAAAGAAGAAAAGAAACAAAATATGTTAAGGAAAAAAGCAAGATGAGGAAGAGAAGAAAGGAAAATAAAATAGAAAATAATAAATAAAAAATACAACCAGAAAGAAGGAAAGAAGAAAATATTAATAGGAACCAGAGAACAATTACCTGCTGGAACACCGCCGAGTAATTACTGAACGCTGAACACCTGTGCACGGTAACTTACTCAACGAACCTCGGGAAACAATACGGAGAGGCTCGCTGCGTAATGGAGTGTGTTCCTTATTAATGATTCGGCTCCGGTATTTGATATTGCGAAAAAAAAGGGTGCATATGAAACCATGAACGATGAATTATTCTGTCCTGCGTGGAGCTGTGAGGTATTGATGACTGTAGTGGTAGCAGTAATAATAGTAGTAGGTGTGGCAGTAATAGTAGTAGTAGTAGTAGTAGTAGTAGTAGTAGTAGTAGTAGAAGCAGTAGTAGTAGTAGTGGAAGTAGTAGCAATAGTAGTAGCAGTAGTTGCTTTTGTTTTAATAGTAGTTGTAGTTATTGCTTTTGTTGTAATTTTCCAGTAACAGTAGCGGTAATAGCTGTAGCAATAGTAGTGATAGAAGTAGAAGTAATAATAGTAGTGGCAACAGCAGCAGGAATCTACCCACTACCTATAATCATTATACTTATTGTCATTATTTTTATCATTATCATTAATATTATTTTTTCTAGTATTACTGAAGATATTTTGTCAAAATAATTCAATGCACGGAAAGATTGAATTACCATATTACTGTGACTTATTGTTTATGCATGAGAGAGAGAGAGAGAGAGAGAGAGAGAGAGAGAGAGAGAGAGAGAGAGAGAGAGAGAGAGAGAGAGAGAGAGAGAGAGAGAGAGAGAGAGAGAGAGAGAGAGAGAGAGAGAGAGAGAGAGAGAGAGAGAGAGAGAGAGAGAGAGAGAGAGAGAGAGAGAGAGAGAGAGAGAGAGAGAGAGAGAGAGAGAGAGAGAGAGAGAGAGAGAGAGAGAGAGGAAGTGGGAGGAAGACATGAGGCGCAAGCTGTGTGGAGCAGGGGTAGGAAATAAGACCTGGTGGTCCCTCGTCAAGGAAAGGCAGGGGATCAGCCGCCAGGACGCGATTCCTCCCCTCTCAAGACAGAATGGAGCAGTGGCCACCAGCAGCAAGGATAAAGCCCAGCTGCTGGCCAGTCTCTTCGCCGAGAAGATGAAGGTGGATAACCCCGGACAGACACCGCCACATCTGGAACAGCAGTGCGAGGAGACTGTCACGAAAGTGGAAGTGACACAGGTGTTGGTCGAGCGCCTGCTGCGAGGGCTGGACACCCAGAAGGCGACCGGCCCCGATGACCTCAGCCCGCACCTGCTGAAGCAGTGTGCCCACGAGTTGGCTGCCCCTCTCACCACAGTCTTCTCTGCCTGCCTCCGGGAAAACACCTGGCCATCGGCGTGGAAAGAGGCTCGGGTGGTTCCCGTCCACAAGAGGAGCTCCAGGTCTGACCCCAAAAACTACCGGCCCATCTCCTTGCTGTCTGTGGTGGGGAAAGTGTTCGAGAGGGTCGTGGCGGACGTAGTCTGTCGCCACCTCAAGGACAACTACCTCCTCTCGGACCAACAGTATGGGTTCAGACCTGGCCGGTCCACCTCTGATCTGTTGATGCTCCTCACCAAGAACTGGCAGGACGCCCTTGATGATGGCCTGGACACTCTCGTGGCGGCCCTGGACATAACGCCTCCTTTCGACAGGGTGTGGCACGGAGGTCTCCTCGAGAAGCTCCTCGCTAAGGGCATCCACGGCGACCTCCTTCAGCTCTTGGGAGACTACCTACAAGGAAGGACCCTCCAGGTTGTCGTCAACGGGCAGACGTCCGACCCCTTGCCAGTGGAGGCATCAGTGCCACAGGGCTCAGTGCTAGGGCCAGTTCTGTGGAACATATATGTGGACGACCTTCTCCGCAGCTGCCAGCAGTCTCAGCTTACGCTGATGACTGCTCTCCTGCACCTACCCAAGACAAGACTGTGGGCGAGCTGCTGACGAGGTCAATCAGCAGCTGAAGGTGCTACAGGAGTGGGGTGCCCGCTGGCAGGTGACCTTTGCTCCAGAGAAGACCCAGGCAATGGTGGTCTCTCGATCCCCCACTGCCAGGCCAGCAGTGGAGGGGAAGCTAAGCTTTGGTGGCGTCCCCCTCCCACTCCAGGAATCCGTCAAGATTCTGGGAGTGGAAGTGGATCGAGGGCTACGGTTTGACAGCCACATCAAACACATTGCCCAAAGGCCTCCCACAGAGTCTCCTGCCTGCGAAGGGTGGCCAGCTTCCTCGACAAAAAGGAGGCTGTTGCTCTACAAGGCCCAGATACGGCCTTACCTGGAGTACGCTGCCCTCTCTTGGATGTCGTGCTGCCTCGCACAGCGGGAGACTCGACGCCATCCAGAGACGGGCACTGCGACTGGTGGATGCGGCAGACCCCCCAACCGGGCAGGAAACTCTCAACTCCGTCGACTCCTTGGAACACCGCAGGGACGTAGCTGCTCTTGTGGTGTTACATAAGGCACAAGTGCAGGGAGTGCCACATCTGGTGGGCTTACGCCAACCTCCGAGAGTCACCACGCGGGACACGAGAACGGTGCTATCCCGTGGTGACGCAGTGGAGGTGCCGTGTTCCCGTACCAGCCAGCACCAGCGCACCTTTTCGGGAAGAGTCTGCCGGATGTGGAACATGTTCACGGCCTGTATACCAAACATTCGGGAGATGAACACCCAAAAAATAAAACTGTCGGCCCACCACTGGAGGGGCTCACTCCCCACCCCACTGACACTCGTGGTGGAGCAGTGACACGAGTGTAGTGTGCAGTGCGCTCACATATATTCTGTATTGTATGTTTTTTTTTTTTTTTATAGTATATATATTTATTTTATAGTTTATGTAGTTATTTTTTTATATAGATTTTATTCTGCCCTTTGAATAGGCAGCACACGACAGTGCACCTTTGGGTATGCAAATATTATACATGTGCCTATGTTTAAATAAAAAAAAAAAGAGAGAGAGAGAGAGAGAGAGAGAGAGAGAGAGAGAGAGAGAGAGAGAGAGAGAGAGAGAGAGAGAGAGCAATTTGTGGAGTATTTTCTTCCTTACAGTATTATTTGCAAGACGCTTGGAAAATGTCATAACAAACATTTTCTCTAATAGGTGAAGGTGAAGGTGAAGAGGAGATAGGAAGGAGAAGAAAGAGAAGGAGGAGGAGTACAAGAAATTTATAGTTAAGTGGGAGGAGAAGGAAGGGGAGGAGAGCCTGGAGACTGAAGAGAAGAAGAGGAGGAGAAGAAAGAAGAAATATATGGTTAAAGGAAATTAGATTAAAAAGAAACGTTTAAAAAGAAAAGGAGGAGGAGGGGGAGGAGGAGGAGGAGGAGGAGAGGCGAAAGAACATGAACATAAACAAGAGCAAGAGCCTAGAGGAAAACAATAACGAAAATCGAAGAGAGAAAGAGGAAAACAGTGGGAAGATCAGCAGGAAAGAAAAAATAGTAGAAAATGAAAAAGGAATAAACGGAGGAATAAGGGGGAAAAAAACAGTACTTCTGTCTCTTTCTATTTCTTCCCTTTTTTGTCCCACTCTCTCCCTTCCTTATTCTGGTTCGTCCTGTTCTCCCCTCGCCTCCCTCCTCCCCTGATAGCTCCAGCGTGCTCCCTTCACCTTCCCCTCCCCACACCTGCTCCCTCCCCACCTGTGTCCGTCGCCCACCCTCCGCCTCGCCTCACCTCAGAAGCATCACAGGGACATGAAGGCTACTCGTGGAATTTTTTTCTTTGTATTATTTTTTTTTCAGTCGGGTGGTTTTGTGGTTTATATTTTACCTTTTTTTATGTCGTATTTCTTTTTGGCCTTTTATTTATTCTTTTGTTTTGATGTCTATATTTCGTTCCTTATTTTATTTTTTTCAATATTTTTTAGTTTTTTTTCTATGCATTATTTTTTAATGTGTTGATACTTTTTTTGTGTGTGTATATTTTTTGTTTGTTTCCGTTTAGCGTGACTGCTTTCATATATTACTGTGTTGTCTTTACTTATTACCCGCCTTGTTTTCTTCCTTCATCCACACAGTGCCATCGATATACATAAACGCGTCGTTGCATACTTCTTTCTTTTCGGTTCCGTCTGCTTTGTGTGTTCCTTTTTTCTCTTGCTCTCTGTCTTTCTCTCCTTGCATCTGTCTCTTGTATCGTATGTGCTGCATCCCTCCCTCGTGTGTGTTGGTCGTGTTGTCATTATTGGATCATCACCGGGCCCGTTACCTTACTACGTTATCGTTATATTGCCCTTCATTGCGTCAACTTATCGACCCATTATCTAATTACTTCCATCATCCTCTGCCCGTTTACCTGATAATTGTACTGCCTTGATGTCCTTTCCCGTTTTTTTTGTTTGTATGAATATGAGGTTAAAAGTGACTGGCCAAAACAGGCGGATAAATAAATATCAAAGCAGTACTGAAGATAAAAAATATATACTCGTAATTAGAGAAAATCGAATGCTATAGAAAAGATAATAAATGAGATAAATCAGAATACACTCAACAAACTTAAGGAAAATGATGAAAAAAAGAAATTGGCAATCAAGCTTAGAAACTATTGGAAAATGTGGCAAACTAAAAGAAAGGCCAACAAAAGAAAATGGTACAGACGAACAGAAAACGGAGATGAAAGGGGAAAGTTGATGTCTAAATTTATGTTGGCGGCGTTTTGTGTGGCTGGCCTTCGTGGTGCAGCAGCAGGAGTAGTATCAGTATAGTAGTAGTAATAGTAGTAGTAGTAGTAGTAGATTGTTATCTAGGTAGCATTGAATATTGTAATAGTTGTAGTTAGAATAATCACCAACACAACACCTCCCTAACTTAATAATAACACCGGCACATATAGGTAGTAGCAGTAGTAGTAGTAGTAGTAGTAGTAGTAGTAGTAGTAGTAGTAGTAAATGTTGTGATAGTTGCAATATGGATGCTCTTCCCTCCATAAGACACCTCCCACCTAGCCTCACACTAACACCTCCACACCCTCAGCTTGTTACGCCGCCCCGCGGGTTTAGCGGAGACAAAATATGTAACTAATCCAAGTCGCCGCGAAAGATTAAATCCGGCGAGTAATGACCAAATAAACCACGGCGGTGCGCCATCAGTAAGTGGCGGGATATTAAACCAGCGGCCCGGCGGCGAGGAATAGCAGTGATAACAGCAACGAGAACACGAGGGATATTGAAACCCCAAGTCTTGAAAGAGCAAACATCAAAAAGAGTAGCAGCAGCAAACACACGAACAAACAACAAACAAGCTACAAACAAGCAGAGAAACGAACATCAAGAAAACAGCAAACAACAAATAACATACAAAGACAAGCAGCAGCAGCAGCAGCATCAATAACATCAACGAGAAAAACAGTGAGATTGAATCCTTGTGTCTTTAAACAGCAAACAACAAGAAGAAGAAAAGCAGCAGTGACAGGAGTACGAGACATCAGCAGAGAGAAACAACAGCAGCAGCACTATCAAGCAGGAGATAATAATACCAGCAAAAAAATAGGTCGTTAATATTCTTTCTACAATCACATAACAAAGTAACATTTTGGTTCCACACACTTAATTAAGTAACCAGTTTTTGCTCCCTTTGCACAAAGTATCAGTGTAACCAATTATGTTTCCCCTTCACAAAATAAGGTACCCATTATCTCATCCCCTTACACTAATAATTAACCGTTTCTACTCTCTTTTCCCGTGCCCAAATCATGTACCCATTTTTTGCTCTCCTTAAAAAAAATCAATTCAGCATTTCTGTCCCACTACATGTATTCAGATACTCATCATTCATCCCCTTATAGATCACCAAATAACCATTTCTATACCCCTTATACAAAACCGGTACCTATTATTTTATCCCAGTACACAAAACCAACTAACCATTTCATCCCCTTTTCTTTCGGCAGGATCAAGGACGAAGGAGGGCGACTAAATGAAGGAGAAATGAGAGAGTAAAAAGCTCTTTACTGGAGCGGCTTAAGGGAAGCGTGTCTACAGGTCTTCGGCGTCACCAGCTCAGCGAGGTGAGTGACTATTAATTTTGTCTGCTGGGGGGGGGGGGGGGGAAGTAAAGGAACAGGGAGCGGAGGGGGAAGTGGTAGGGGTGGGTGAAGGTGAAGGGGGAGGAGGAGGAGGAGTTGCGTAATAATGGAAACAAAATGAACAGGAGGAGGATGAGGGGGAGGAGATGGAGGAGGAATTGCGTGATAATAAAAAAAAGAATGAACAGAGGGAGGAGGAGGAGGAGGAGGAGGAGGAGGAGGAGGAGAAAAAAAACGATTATAAGAAAAGGAAGAAGTGAAGGTGAAGGAGAAAGAGAGATAAACAGAATAAGGGCTAGAATAATTCATTAGGAAAGAACAGAAGCTAATAAAAAAGAACAATAAAAAATAAAGAAAAGATAGTGGTTCCCCATTCCCCCCTGATGCTTGGGGGCAGGGGGGGGAAGCGTTTCAACCCTCGGCTCAACACCCGCCCACTTAGCAGCGTCGTGTCTGGCGGCGAGGAGGCAACTTTCCACGGCCTTGCTTCTGCCTCTCTCCACACTTGCTCCGCCTCGCCGCCCCCATAGCCTTAAGGCCATATCATTAAACATTGCGTCGGCCAAGCACACACACTCGACATGGGTTTCCCAGGAGTTGTGAGCCGTTCCAGGGGTAGTTCTATGACCATGGTGGAAGTTTGACATGGCTTCTGTACCATGGACTCTAAATACACTCATGAGAACGCATTTTACCTCTTTTTTTTTTTTTTTTTTTTTTTTTGGCTTTTATAGATAATCATTTTTGTGTATCGGGAGCGTCTATGAATACCGACCTTGGTTACAAATCTGGAGCAGTTCGCGCATGACGTCACACGGTTTTGCTCCAAGGATTCTGCATCAACGCTCCTTGTTTCCGTTGCCTTTAACTTGCGTCCTATTTGTCACACATGAAACTCCCCTCTCCGCTTTGTCTTTCTGCCTCTTTCTTACCACTCTGTTCCTCTTCACTGTGTCTCCTTGGTGTTTGCTTCCTTCTCCACTTCCTCTCCTCTCTTCCTTTCCTTGCTTTTCTCTTCTTCTTTCATGTTTCTACTTCCTCCTGCCCACCCCACCTCCTTCCCTTTTCCTGCTTGCTCCCTCCCTTTTTGGTACTTATTTTTTTCTTTCCTATAATTATTTTTCCCTTGCAGCTTTTGCCACACATCTTGTTTGCTTTTAGTTTTGTGGGACAGCTGTGTCCACCCCGTCCACGCCAGGCACCAGGTTTTGCTGTGTTGCCCATCTCGGTACGGAGTCCAGTGTTGTCAGAAGCAAAGTAGTCTTAATGCTGCCCCACTGACCGTCTTCTTGTATGTTCTCCAGTACCTCGTCTGATGGTCTGTGGCGGGTCTGTTGGTGCTGGGCTTTCTTTCTCTCCTCGCCTCACTCCGTCGTTGAATGTCGCTCCCTTACTGCTTCTGTTTCCTGCTCCCTTTCTTTCTCTACCTCATCTTTGCCCCCTCTCTTGCCTCTTTTTGTCTCTCCAATTCCTCGTCGCCTTAATGTTGTCTCTCCTCTCCCAAACTGTATTGGTCAGCATTAACCAGACCTCATCTCGATTATGCGGCTCAGTTCTGTCCCCTTTACTATGGAATGGACACCAGCATGTTAGAATATTTGCAGAGGAAGATGACAAGGGACTCACGAGCTGAAAATATTAGATGTGCATTCTCCGGAAAGGCGAAGGGCGCGTGGAGGCTTGTTCGGAGTTTATAAATGGGTGAAGGGCTGCAATGAGGGTGATGTCAATAAGTTTCTGGTGGTAAGAGATAAGGGTAAGACACTTAGTGATCTGTTTAAATTGGATCGATTCATAATAAACAATGATGTGGACTAGTACTGGTTTACCAATTAAGTGGTGGATGAGTGGAACAAGCGTGGCAGTCATGTGGTGAGTGCCAATAGGACCTTTAAAAAGAGGCCAGATACATTCTTACATAGTGTAGACTTTGTATCCTCTTGCGGACTCCTTACGTTCTTATAATCCCACGTTCTTATATCTGTGTTACATTTCCTCTGCCCCAGTCCAAACCGTTCCTCCCCTTCCCCTCCTTCTACCCCCAAGAACTACCCACCCCTCGTCTGTAAGTGCCAGATCCGTCCTCAAACACATGTAGCTCTCCCTTACACGGCTTTGTATCCCACGGGTCTGTGTCTCACGGCTTTCTCTCACACGTTTGTCGCAGCAGTCCAGAAGTTCCCGTTGACATGTTATATGGCCTGAGAGTGAGTGTGAGAGAGAGAGAGAGAGAGAGAGAGAGAGAGAGAGAGAGAGAGAGAGAGAGAGAGAGAGAGAGAGAGAGAGAGAGAGAGAGAGAATGTGTCATAAGAATACCAGGTCTGGTGCGTGGATAGAAAGAGGAGATGCATGTGTGTGTGTGTGTGTGTGGCCACACACACACACACACACACACACACACACACACACACACACACACACACACACACACACACACACACACACACACACACACACACACACACACACACACACACACACACACACACACACACACACACACACACACACACACACACACACACACACACACACACACACACACACACACACACACACACACACACACACACACACACACACACACACACACACACACACACACACACACACACACACACACACACACACACACACACACACACACACACACACACACACACACACACACACACACACACACACACACACACACACACACACACACACACACACACACACACACACACACACACACACACACACACACACACACACACACACACACACACACACACACACACACACACACACACACACACACACACACACACACACACACACACACACACACACACACACACACACACACACACACACACACACACACACACACACACACACACACACACACACACACACACACACACACACCTTGACCTTGACCTCTGCTCTTGACCTTGACAGCGCCCCGCCCCTCTCCCCTTAGCAACGAACCTCACCACACCTCGTTCCCCTTCCCCTACCTCTTCGCCCCCTCCTCCCCTCCCCTTCATTTTCCTTCCCTTCCTTCACATTCCTTTCTATCCCCGCCCCTCCTAACCATTTCCTCACATTTCCTCAACTTCCTCTTTTCCATCCATAGTAAATTTGTTGTCGCCTCTTCCTCCCTCTCATCTTTCTTCTCCCCTTGCGCGCTTCTTCCCCTCTTTCCTCTGACCCTCGTTCTTGCCCTTTATTTAATCTCAATCAGTCACTAAAACAAGACATTTTTCATGTATGTATATATATTTTTTGTAGCCATATCTCCTCGTAAACCGTCTTTTAGCTTTTGACATTTTTGTTTAAGATCAGAAGACTTTGTGTTACATGTATTTTCTTAAATATGTCTGTTCGTGTTTTATATAAGTATATAAGAAGAAAACGAGGATATCGAGAAGAAGAAGAAGAAAAAAAAAAGAAGAAAAGGAAGTAGAGGAGTGAAAAAAGTAAGATAAAAAGAAAAAAAGAGCAAGAGGGTGACGACAGGGACCAGGAAGATGACGGAGATGAATAAGGAAAAAAAGAAAAGAAAAGGCTTAAGAAGAAGAAGAGGAAGCATGAACAAGTTACGATAAACTTACACCCTTCCCGTACTTCAATCTGCTCCGCCGGTCACCAAATTGCCAGACGAATTGATTAAATCACCACAGCAGACAGCCTCGTTATAAGCTAATTTGCTCCCTGGTGCCTGCTCTTCCATGTGTCCGTGTTTCCTCCTCCTCCTCCTCCTAGGACTTGGGTCAGTGTGTTGAATCTAAAAAAAAAAATCCTTTTTTTTCGATGTCATTCAAGATATGACGAGGAGGAGCAGAAGAAGGAAAGGAAGACGAAAAAAAAAGGAGAAAGAGAACAAGAATAATAAAAATATACGAATAAAAAGAAAAAAACGGAATACAACTCAAAAAAAATATGAAAAGAAGAAATAAAACGAAAGAAGGAATCAGTAAAAGTAAGAGAAAATGAAGAAAAAAAAAGACGATGAGTAGGAGGACAAGAATACGTGTAAGAGGAGGAGGAGGAAGAGGTGGAGGAAGAGGAGGAGGAAGAGGAGGAGGAGAACGTCAATGAAACCGTTGTCAGTTAGAGGAGGAGGAAGAGGAGGAGGAGAACGTCAATGAAACCGTTGTCAGTTATGGGAAGTGAACCATCTTGCACTGTGTGACGAGAGAGAGAGAGAGAGAGAGAGAGAGAGAGAGAGAGAGAGAGAGAGAGAGAGAGAGAGAGAGAGAGAGAGAGAGAGAGAGAGAGAGAGAGAGAGAGAGAGAGAGAGAGAGAGAGAGAGAGAGAGAGAAATGGGAAGGAGAGGAATAGGAGAGATGAAGAAATGTGGATGAACATTGAAGATATAAAAAGGAGGAGGAGAAGAAAAAGCAGAAAACGAAGAAAAACTGGAAAATGTGAAGGAGGAAGAGAGAGAGAGAGAGAGAGAGAGAGAGAGAGAGAGAGAGAGAGAGAGAGAGAGAGAGAGAGAGAGAGAGAGAGAGAGAGAGAGAGAGAGAGAGATTAGGCAGAGGGAGAGAGGAGTGCGGGCAATTGGGGAGAAAAAAAAAGTGCAGAAGAGTATAAATGTGCAGATGGAAGGAAAGAAATGAGATAGAGGAGAAATGGAGAGAAAAAGCATTATAGAGGAGGAGAAGGAAGAAAAGTAAAAGAAGGAAGGTGAAAAACGTAAGAAGGGAAGAAGATAGAAGAAAAATCGAGAGGAAAAACAAATATAAAGAAGACAAGTGCAGAAGGAAAGAAGGGAATAAGGTAGGAGGGAAATGGAGAGAGGGCGCACTGGAGAAGATAGTAAGAGGAGAGGGGAGAAGAATAAAGGAATGTAGGAATGGGTGGTATAAAAGTAGTGAAAAGCATTGGAGAGGAAGAAAAAGAAAAGAAAATGGGAGAGGAGGGCTGAAGGTTGTCACGGGAATGGCTGCTGCTGGAAATGGGAATGTGATTATTTTTCTTATTTTTTTCTTTCCGTCGCTTCATCACTTCTGATTGATCACCGCTCGAATGTGCCGACGGAACATTCTGAAATCACCGCCGCCACCACCACCTTCACTTTCATCATCACCACCACCTCTATTTTCACCATCAACAACAACTACAGCACAACCACCACCACCACCTCTACTTTCACCATCAACAACAACTACAGCACAACCACCACCACCACCACCACCTTCACTTTCATCATCACCACCACCTCTATTTTCACCATCAACAACAACTACAGCACAACCACCACCACCACCTCTACTTTCACCATCAACAACAACTACAGCACAACCACCACCATCACCACCACCACCACCACCTTCACTTTCATCATCACCACCACCTCTATCTTCACCATCAACAACAACTACAGCACAACCACCACCACTACCAGCAGTACCCCATTCACTGCCACAAATATCATCACCCAAATTCCTTTCATCGCCATTTTTCTTCACTTTGCATACCTCCATCGACGTTATCTATCTCATTATCATTATCAATATAATCACCATTTGTATCACCCCACCATTATCATAATTATCACCATCACCATCTCTGCTCCACCTCCATCATCACCACCTCTAATAATACTGTCGTCTATCATAATCGTCATCACCATCATTATCACCTACACCAACCCACCCACCATCACCATCACCATCATTATCCCCTACACCAACCCACCCACCACCACCATCACCATCATTATCACCTACACCAACCCACCCACCACCACCATCACCATCATTATCACCTACACCAACCCACCCACCACCACCATCACCATCATTATCACCTACACCAACCCACCCACCACCACCATCACCATCATTATCACCTACACCAACCCACCCACCACCACCATCACCATCATTATCACCTACACCAACCCACCCACCATCACCATCACCGTTATTATCACTACCACTATTACTGTCACTACAATTACTACTACTACTACTACTACTACTACTACTACCTCACAGTATAATACAAAACGGAAGATCGTCTGATGAAATGAACAGACCAAAAAAAAAACATATGCACACAATCCAATCCAATGCACAGTGGCGGACACATGAAACAGAAACACCTGAGCCACCCGCGCGGAGGTGTGGTGCTCTCTGGACATGGTGCCACTGATGAGTATGAAGCTTCACCAGGTTTGCTTCGATCAGTCGCTGGGACGAATCGAACGCGGTTATTATTGTTGCTTCTGTGTAGGGTCGTTGGTGGTGTGTAAGCCATGTCCCGCCTGACAGTGCAAAAGCGTTTGGTGACTATGTCAAGAAAATTACTTTTATTCCACAATATATTCGTATTTTATTCACATGAAACACATGCTTCGTAATCGTGACTCGACAACCCTCACGAACCATATGATATTTTCCGACGACCAGGATAACAACCATTATAACATTATCATCGCCTATGATAACAATCAAAGATTTGCCGTGACCACCTTCTACCTGACGGTGAATCTGAAAACGGCAGAACTCTCCCACTGACGCAATAATATGAGAGATGTTGCTACAGGAGGAGGCAGAGCGGGGCCTCGGGGTGACAAGCAGGAGGGTACTGGGAAGGGGAGGAGTGAAGGAGCAAGGGACGGTGGACTTAGTAGGCGACAGGAGCTACGTTGGGAGGGATAGATTATAAGTGATAACAAGGCTACATTATTGTTTCATGGAAATACTGAATTTTCGTCAGACCCGAATCATTATATATTATAATTTACTAGCATGGTTTATATGAATTCATAATACTTTCTACTTCAGAATGGATACTTCATGTGCTAATACTTATGGCTCCTTTAGTTTGACAGACATTACACCTGTTGTCATAGGCGCTACGAAATAGTTAGGCAGGCAAGCCGAGCAGGCATATAACTGGTTGAGTGTGACCACCCTGAGAAAGAGAGAGTGGTAGGGAAAAGTGAATCATACATGTGGAGAGGATACTACAACAATATGAATAATTACTACTACTACTACTATTATATAATACACCCTTGTTACAGTGGAGAGAGCGGCGCACGACATGAATTGATTTTCTTCTTGTTCGTTTCCCTAAACTCTTGAGGTGACGTGTTTGCAGGAAGGGAAAGGTTGCGACACAAACGTTTGTCGAGTCTGGCGTGAGTACTTCAACAGCCCGTCATCGTCATCCATGTTGCCAGGAACTTGGACATTTCATACATACAAACCAATCACAGGGAAGCATTGCAAGGCGAAATTGCTGCGTGGAAGGAAGCAGTGCAGGGACAAGCAGGAACAACGAGAGCCCCATGGCGGCAGGGTTCCCGCTTTCCACACCATCTTTCATTCACATCTCAGACTTACACAAACTGTGACAACGGCTTTCACCGAGTAGTTAAAATATTTTAATATACGTTCCCAACGCCTCCAAAAGTTCTTAACCCGAACCTTGAGGCGGACGGGAATGTTTCTTCTGAGGTCCGAAGAGGAGGCTGCCGGCCCCGGCCCAGTCGAGGAGCAGGCCGGCGACACCTTCGCGGAAGGGGCCTCCTCCACTGCCCCCTCGTCACGAAACATTCCGTTACTTAGACGCCCGTGAACAATGCGCCCGTAAACGATGCGAAACACGTACACAATGCGCCCGTAAACGATACGAAACACGTAAATAATGCGAAAAACGTACACAATGCGCCCGTAAACGATGCGAAACACGTAAATAATGCGAAAAACGTACACAATGCGAAACACGTAAACGATGCGAAAAACGTAAACGATGCGAAACACGTAAACGATGCGAAACACGTAAACAATGCGAAACACGTAAACGATGCGAAACACGTAAACGATGCGAAACACGTAAACGATGCGAAACACGTAAACGATGCGAAACACATAAACGATGCGAAACACGTAAACGATGCGAAACACGTAAACGATGCGAAACACATAAACGATGCGAAACACGTAAACGATGCGAAACACGTAAACGATGCGAAACACGTAAACGATGCGAAACACGTAAACGATGCGAAACACGTAAACGATGCGAAACACGTAAACGATGCGAAACACGTAAACGATGCGAAACACGTAAACGATGCGAAACACGTAAACGATGCGAAACACGTAAACGATGCGAAACACGTAAACGATACGAAACACATAAACGATGCGAAACACATAAGCGATGCGAAACACGTAAACGATGCGAAACACGTACACGATGCGAAACACGTACACGATGCGAAACACGTAAACGATACGAAACACATAAACGATGCGAAACACATAAACGATGCGAAACACGTAAACGATGCGAAACACGTAAACGATGCGAAACACGTAAACGATGCGAAACACGTAAACGATGCGAAACACGTAAACGATGCGAAACACGTAAACGATGCGAAACACGTAAACGATGCGAAACACATAAACGATGCGAAACACGTAAACGATGCGAAACACGTAAACGATGCGAAACACGTACACGATGCGAAACACGTACACGATGCGAAACACGTACACGATGCGAAACACGTACACGATGCGAAACACGTACACGATGCGAAACACGTAAACGATGCGAAACACGTAAACGATGCGAAACACGTACACGATGCGAAACACGTACACGATGCGAAACACGTAAATGATGCGAAACACGTAAACGATGCGAAACACATAAACGATGCGAAACACGTAAATAATGCGAAAAACGTACACAATGCGCCCGTAAACGATGCGAAACACGTAAACGATGCGAAACACGTAAGCGATGCGAAACACGTAAGCGATGCGAAACACGTAAGCGATGCGAAACACGTAAACGATGCGAAACACGTAAACGATGCGAAACACGTAAGCGATGCGAAACACGTAAGCGATGCGAAACACGTAAGCGATGCGAAAGACATAAACGATACGAAACACGTAAACGATGCGAAACACGTAAACGATGCGAAACACGTAAACGATGCGAAACACGTAAGCGATGCGAAACACGTAAACGATGCGAAACACGTAAGCGATGCGAAACACGTAAACGATGCGAAACACGTAAACGATGCGAAACACGTAAGCGATGCGAAACACGTAAGCGATGCGAAACACGTAAGCGATGCGAAAGACATAAACGATACGAAACACGTAAACGATGCGAAACACGTACACAATGCGCCCGTAAACGAGACGAAACTCGTAAAGTAGAGGGCTCAGCCAAAAAGAAACTCGACTCAGCACAAGAAACCCAAGACTCAGCACACAAAACCCTTGACTCAGTCGCCTCAAATAACCCAAAACGAGGTGGGTGGGTGAGTGGGTTGTGGGGTGTGAAAGGAGGAGGGGGATAGGTGGGTGGGTGTTTTGGTGGGTATAGGTAAGGAGGGCAGGAGGAGGGGAGGGGCACGGAGGTTCGCAGTCGGGTAGGTGTATGCTAGCTTCCTTCCCGCTCACCTCCCTGCCTACCTACCTCCCTACCTCCCTATCTACCAGCCTGCCAACCAACCTCCCTCGCTCCCTGGCTCTCTCCCATCACGCCTGCCTGCCATCCTACCCGCCCACTTGCGAACCTGCAACACACCTCCCTCAAAACACACTGGCTGGCACTCACAAAAACAGCCCAAACGAGGTGGGTGGGTGAGTGGGTTGGTGGGGGTGTGGAAGGAGAGGGGAGGGAGGGGAGGGATATCGGTGGGTGAGTGGGTATAGGTTGGGAAGGCAGGAGGAGGGGAGGGGCATGGAGGTTCGCAGCGGGGTAGGTCTATGCTAGCTACCTTCCCGCTCACCTCCCTCCCTCCCATCCTTCCTAATTACTTACCTCCCTGCCTACCAGCCTGCCTACCACCCTTCCTCGCTCCCTGCCTCTCTCCCACCACGCCTGCCTACCATCCTACCCACCCACTTGCGAACCTGCAACACACCTCCCTCAAAACACACTGACTGGCACACAAAAACACAAGACTGAGTCACTCAAAACACACTGACTGTCACACAAAAACACAAGACTGAGTTCATTAAAAACACACTGACTGGCACTAAAAACGAGCGGGGTCCGAAGAGGAGGAGGCTGCCGGCCCTGGCCCAGTCGAGGAGCAGGCCGGCGACACCTTCGCGGAAGGGGCCTCCTTCACTGCCCCCTCGTCCCGAGACATTCCGTTACTTGGACGCCCGTAAACGATACGAAACACGTAAACGATGCGTCCGTAAACGATGCGAAAAACGTAAACAATACGTCCGTAAACGATGCGAAAACGTAAACGATGCAAAAAACGTAAACGATGCGAAAAACGTAAACAATACGTCCGTAAACGATGCGAAAAACGTAAACGATGCGAAAAACGTAAACGATGCGAAAAACGTAAACAATACGTCCGTAAACGATGCGAAAAACGTAAATAATGCGCAAAACGTAAACAATGCGAAAATAAACGATGCGAAAAACGTAAACGATGCGAAAAACGTAAACAATGCGACCGTAAACGATGCGAAAAACGTAAACAATGCGACCGTAAACGATGCGAAAAATGTAAACGATGCGACCGTAAACGATGCGAAAAACGTAAACGTTGCGAAAAACGTAAACAATGCGACCATAAACGATGCGAAAAACGTAAACAATGCAACCATAAACGATGCGAAAAACGTAAACAATGCAACCATAAACGATGCGAAAAACGTAAATAATGCGGATTTATGATATTCGTTGTTATTATTATTATATGTGTTCCATGTGGTTCACAGTTGTATGTATGGCACCTATGTGAAATGTTATCCTCGTTTTCTTCAAAGTTTCTCAAGGCCGTGTTAAAGACAACGGGACACTGGCCGTGGCTTGCTGCGCTCGCTCAAGGTCAGGTCAAGCGTAAACACACACACACACACACACACACACACACACACACACACACACACACACACACATACACACACACCTCTTTCCACGTGCAAACTCTTTCAATATGTAAGCACTTTTTCATATTTTTCCTTACCATCATACACTAAACCTTCCACTTCCTCCTCCTCCTCCTGCTCCTCCTCCTCGGCTGTGCTTTTGTGTAAACTCGGCTAAACTCTCTTTTTCTCGACTCTTTCTAATTCCAAAGTTTATCTCGAGGCTTTGAAACTTTTATTGAAGGCAAAGTCGGAATAGTGGTGTGGCGAGACGCGCGGAAGGCTGTATGCAAACACTTAGGGGGGAGGAGGAGGAGGAAGAAAAGGAGGATATCTAGTAAGGGGAGAAAGAGAAGAAAAAGGATAAGCAGCAGAATGAATGATAAAGAAGTAGTGGGCTTAAGGAGGAGAAGGGGAAAAAAAGGAAGAACAGAGGAAAGAAAAGTGAATGAAAACAGAAGTAGAAGAAAGAAAAGGAAGAACCGGAAGAGTAGGACTAAAAACGAGGAGGTGTAGGAGGGATTAAAATCGAAAACTAATGAAGAGAGGAGAAAGGAAGGAAAAGTAAAGAAGCGCAAAAACAGAAACCCAAAATCAAAAGCGAAGGAAAATGTCAAAAAGGAGGAACAGGAGGAAGAGGAAAACAAAAGAAAAGGCGAAGGAGGAGGAGGAGAAGGAGAAGGAGTAGTTGGTGGTAACGAAGTATATAAGGATTAACACGAGGCCCATTTTCTTTACGGTTATTGAGGCGAACTTAGATAATTTTGGAGGAGTTGAGAGAAGTGGTAAAAGTGTGGAGGATAAGAGGGGAGGAAGGGAATAAAGGGGGAATGGTGAGGGAAATGAAAAGAGGGGAAAATATTTTTATTTTAGTGGGTGAAAGTTAATAGGGGAAACTTGAGAGAGAGAGAGAGAGAGAGAGAGAGAGAGAGAGAGAGAGAGAGAGAGAGAGAGAGAGAGAGAGAGAGAGAGAGAGATAGAGAGAGAGAGAGAGAGAGAGGAGAGAGAGATGATTTAAGTTTGACCTGATACTAAATTTATTGCCCTTTTCGCCGCTGTATAAGAGAGAGAGAGAGAGAGAGAGAGAGAGAGAGAGAGAGAGAGAGAGAGAGAGAGAGAGAGAGAGAGAGAGAGAGAGAGAGAGAGAGAGAGAGAGAGAGAGAGAGAGAGAGAGAGAGAGAGAGAGAGAGAGAGAGAGAGAGAGAGAGAGAGAGAGAGAGAGAGAGATGATTTAAGTTTGACCTGATACTAAATTTATTGCCCTTTTCGCCGCTGAGTTGAAAGTTATATGTGAAAAGTTATCAGAGAGAGAGAGAGAGAGAGAGAGAGAGAGAGAGAGAGAGAGAGAGAGAGAGAGAGAGAGAGAGAGAGAGAGAGAGAGAGAGAGAGAGTGACAAAATGCTTTTCTGGAAGTATGTCTTAATAAATTCTCGTCACTTTCCCGAAACTCAATAATGATTCATCTCGATAACCGATGCCGCGCTTGTCTCATTACTTGGTGCCTGGCGGGGCTGACGCGGTACTGGCGCGGAAAATGAACGCTGAACTGTGAACCAAGGGATGATTCTTATTAATTAAGAAAATATTTAATTTTTCATTACTGAATAAAAGATATGAATAATATGCCCACATGCGTTTCAGAAAATTGTTGCGTGTTTGTTATTTTGTACAAACCTGATGACAGACAGAAAAACAAGCAGATAAACAGACAAACAAACAGCACCGAAAATAACTTCTTGTTATATTTTAATCAAAATACGTCAGTGAATTGAATGTGATTTTGATTATTTATAGCTTACTTAACTCCTTTGTAGAAATGGTGTAACAAGTTCGCAATAACGAAAAAATAATTTGATCTTCAAAAGTCCGCTATACTGTCTTCATCATTCTAACGAAATTTAATATTAGATAAAAGATATTGAATTCCTCATGTGGTTGTCGCTAATATTCGTGTCAAGGTGTTGTGTTACCTTCCTGCCAGACGTGTAATGGCGAGCAAGGAAAAGCTGCAGCAACATGTCGAATGGAGCGTAACAAAAGGTGATACAGAGTGTGAGAAATTGCTGTGTGGCTGAGTATTACTTTGCTCTTCTTCGCTTCCAAAACATGAAGGATAATTACGTTGAGAGAGTGGACCGCTAGGAGACAACGGGGAACAGGATTGGATTATGTTATGAGAAAAGACAGTACATTTAAGTGCAGCCTGGCGATGCCCCAGTCAGTTAATCAGTTTGTCAATCAGAGGGTCAAGAGTGGCTGTGGGGCTCTTTGGTATTCTGTTCTACTTCATTTCCGGAATATGAACGATCATTTTGTTAACAGTAAACTCATAGCAGCAACAGTCAGTGAGTTAATGAGAAATGAGCTAATGGACAGGTGAGAAAGTATGACTAGCGTAAGCACAGTTACCTTTCCTCTGCATTAATGACTGCCTCAGGATGTCATCTCGCGGCTTACCTGGAAAAGGAGAACGGACATATGTAAGTGTTATAAAGTTAACTTTCCTTATATATATATATATATATATATATATATATATATATATATATATATATATATATATATATATGTATATATATATATATATATATATATATATATATATATATATATATATATATATATATATATATATATATATATATATATATATATATATATATATATATATATATATATATATATACTAACTTCAGTTCCGTAGGGAAGTAGAGCAGGAAAAAGTATAAAAAATAAAGCGAAAATAGGTGAAATAAAAAAATAATAAAGGAAAAAAGAGAAAGAAAAAAATAAGTTGATGAAAAGTAGAAGTACTGAAAGAGATGATGAAGGAGACAGGAAGAAAAGAACAGGAAGAAGGAAGAGGAGTTGGCAGTAGAGAAAGAAGAGACGATAAAATAAATGTGTGAAATTTATGAGATGGGGAAATACAATATATCAAGGAGGTGGAAGATTGTGAGAGTGTCAAGTACTGATTTATTAGGCCTGGCCAAGGAAAGAGAGGAGGAGGAGGAGGAGGAGGAGGAGCAGGAGCAGGAGCAGGAGGAACAAAGAGAGGAAAGGAGGATAAGAGTAGAGTGAAGGAAGATGGATAGAGAAAGAGTGGACGGGAAGGGAGGGTAAGAGAGTGGAAGAAATGAAGGGAGGGTGGAGAGCAATAAATAAGGAAAGATAGGATGAAGGAAAGGAAGGGAGAGAAGAATGAGGGGAAACAAAGGAAAGAAAGATGAAGGAGGTGGGAGATAGTGGATGTTGGAAAAGGCAATGTGGGAGAAAACTAGATAGGAACGGAGGAGAAGCAAGGAAGTACTAAAGGTGTAGAGGAGAGATGATAAAAGGAAGGAAGGGAAGGAGGTATGGGAGAAAGAAATGACAGGGAAGAGGAAACTGTGTGAGAAGGGAAAGAGGAAAGAGGTGTGAGGAGATCAAAGCATAAGGAAAGAAAGAGATAGAGATAGAGAACAAATGAAGGAAAGAAGAAAAAAAAGAAGATTGGATGAAAAGAAGATGATACGATGAAGAGTATGGATGAAGTAAGAACAGAAAGAGAAGGGGGGAGAAGATCGGGTAAGATGAGAAGGGAAGCGAATGGAGGAGGAGGAGAATGAGGAAGGGAAACAAAGCGAAGGAGAAGTGGAAAAATAAATGAGATAAATGAAAGTGAAAAAAAAAGTAAATTTTAGGAAATAATAAAAGAGTAAAAGAAAGATAGAGAAGGAAGGGGGAAAAATGGAAGAGGAGGAAGAGGAGGAGGAGGAAGAGGAGGAGGAGGAGGAGAGAAGAAGAATACGTCAATAAAGTCAAAGTCAAGTCAAGCAGGAGTGGAAAAAGTAAGAAATGAAGAGCAAAAAGAAAGTGGAAAAATATAGTGAAAGAGGAAGAGAAGCAGAGAGAAAAAGGAGGAGGAGGAGAAAAAGAGAAGAGGAAGAGGAAGAGAAAAATATAGTGAAAGAGGAAGAGAAGCAGAGAGAAAAAGGAGGAGGAGGAGAAAAAAAAGAGGAGAGGAAGAGAAAAATATAGTGAAAGAGGAAGAGAAGCAGAGAGAAAAAGGAAGAGGAGGAGAAAAAGAGAAGAGGAAGAGGAAGAGAAAAATCAAACGGAAGTAAAAATATTAAAATGAAGAGTAAAATAGTGAAAAAATGTAAGACTGTAGGGAAGAGGAAGAAAAGCAGAGCGTAAAAGAAAGGAGGAGGAGGAAGAAATAAACAAGAAGAAGAGGAGATAAAGAAAGGAATAGAAGAGATTAAGAAAAGAGTAAGGGTAATATAAAGGAGGAGGAGAAGAAAGTGGAGGAGGAATTAAAAGAAGAGAGGAAGATGAGACTAAAAAGGGAGGGAGGAGAGTAAAAGAAACAAGAAAGAGGAGAAGAAAGGAGCGGAAGAGGAAGAAGGAAAAAAGGAGAGGAAGGAGAGAGAAGAGGAAAACGTCGATATTGTCACTCCAGCCGCCGGGAAGGTGACGTGGCGGGGAGGGAACGTGAAGGGAAGTCGCTGCTCAGGCTTTATCGAGGCGCCGCGGAAGGTCGATTATTATTATGACTATTATTATTATTATTATTATTATTATTATTATTATTATTATTATTATTATTATTATTATTATTATTATTATTATTATTATTATTATTATTTTTTTTATTTTTTTATTATCATTATTATTACTATCTCCCAACTCTTCCCTTCCCCTTCCACTTTCTGTTCCTCCTATACCCATTCTCTTCCTCGTGTTCCCCCCACCCCCCCCACCCCCACCAATTTATTAAGCGTGAGGGCGAAGACAGACATTAGATCTTGGAGATTCCTTGAGAGAGAGAGAGAGAGAGAGAGAGAGAGAGAGAGAGAGAGAGAGAGAGAGAGAGAGAGAGAGAGAGAGAAGAGAAGAGAAGAGAAGAGAAGAGAAGATAAAGAGAGAGAGAGGAAATGGGGGGCAAGCACCCACACACATTAAAAGGTCACTCGACATTTTGATGTCTAGAGATGGTGTGTTAATCATCGTCAGCACTGATTAACAAGGGACGGGGAATGGGGCCGAGGAGGGTAAAGGGGGGAAGGAAGAGGAGGAGGACGGATAAAAGTAGATGGGAAAATAGAAATAATGGGAAAAGATATAGTTTGTTGATAATATAATAAGGTAAGGAATAAAAAAATTATTGAATTGTAAGAAATGAAAAAAAAAAGTGAATGGGAAATACTAAAGAAAAAATGGAAGGATACTGGAAAGACTAACGAAGAAATGGAGATATTCGGAGCAGAATGAAAGGGAGAGAAACGTGGACAGGTTCAAGGTGTGTGGCAAGAGTGAAAGGAAGTTGTTGGGTCAAAAAAAAAAAAAAAAAAAAAAAACAGGGTAGAGAAAATTACGAGAAGTATTATTTGCAGGTCAGAAAAAGGAAGAAAAGGAAAAGAGAAAAAGAAGAAGAAATGCACTGTGTCGAATATATATATATATATATATATATATATATATATATATATATATATATATATATATATATATATATATATATATATATATATATATATATATATATATATATATATATATATATATATATATATATATATATATATATATATATATATATATATATATATATATATATATATATATATATATATATATATATATATATATATATATATATATATATATAAAATAAGAAATCTGAAAATAAATGAAATTATAAAACGTCGGCTCGGAAAGAAAAAAATAATAATTAGATTTTTGCAGGGCAAAATGTCAAAGGAGGAGTGTAGAGATGATATACAAGGTCACTGAATGGTGAGATAGAGTGAGGGAGAATGGCAGGAGTGTACTGGGTGGGTGATTTAAGTGTGCAGCGGGTCTGGCAGGGTTGGTAGTAATATAACAGGGTGTTTTTAGTGTGTTGGGACTCTGGCAGGGTGTGGTAGTGGATGATGGATTGTGGTTGGATTGTGGTAGGGGGTAAGGATGTGGTTGTGTTGGTGTGACAGGGGGTTGTAGGAGTGTGGCATGGGTGAAGTGTGTAGGGTGGCACGGTGTTGTAGGTTTATGAGGGGTCTGGCAGGGTGTGATGGTTTGTTGACAGGGTGTTTTAGTGTTTAAGGGGTCTGCCAGGGTGTTGTAATGGTGTGGAAGGGTGTGTTATGGGTGAGCCAGGGTTGTAGGGTATGTCAGTGCTGTGGCAGGGTGTGGCAGGGGTGACGAGTGTCCCCGTGAGTCGCCGTGACCTGTGAGCCAAGGAGGATAACTCGGCCCAACAGCCACCTCGGCCCCGCCACGACGCCTGACCCCTTTCTGTCCCCCCCTCCTTATCCGCCCCTTGCCCTTCCACCCTGCCACCCACCCCACCTCTCCATCCCCCCGCCCCGCCACACCCAAGGGATTCAAGATGGCCCACAAACTACTTCGCCCAACACTTCCCAAACCAACTTAATTATTTTTCCTTTTTTTTCATATTTCAGCTATCCGTTGTTCTCCTTTCTATTGTTTCATTTTAACACTTCTTTTTAGCAACTTCACTCATCTAACACTTCAAGAACCCAATTACTTTCTTCGGTTTCCTTTCTATTTTTTTTTTTTTTTTTTACTTTTTCTTCATTATTTGACTTTTCTATGTTTTCCTCTATTTTTTCAGTTTCTCTTTCTTTCAAGAACCTCACATTTCTTATCTTAAACAGCTTCACTTATCCGACACTCTCAGCCAATTAACCTTTTTTCTTTCTTTCTTTATTTTATTTTTCAAAGTTTCTCGTTTATTTACTATTATCTTTTATTTTCCTTTTTACTACTTGAATGCGCTTCTTTTAAACTACTTCACCTGTCTTCCTTTGGCTACTTCATCAAATGTTTTCTCATCCCATTATTTTTTCCCTTATGATTTTCCTCTTCTTATCATCTAACCTGGTTTTCTCCGCGTTTTATAATTCGTTCATTAACATTTTTCTCCTGTTAAGTTTTTCCTCTTATCTTTACTCCCTTTTATCTCCTCTTCTTCATTTGACGTTTTACATATTACCATATTACCAACCTTCCCGTGCCTACCTTCTATTCCTTAGTCAGTTTTCTTCTTCTTTTTTTATAGTCTTCTTTGTTTTTTCTACCTTCTTTTGACCTGCAAATTAAACCTTCTGATATTTTCGCAGCACATTTTTTTTAACTTCTTTTTTCGACTCCAATAACTTTTTAACCTTCACTTTCACCGATTTTGTTTTCTTATCATTGACGATTTTCCTGTCTTTGACCCTCACAGTACTTAAACTTCTCTGAGCCCAGCTTATATTTTTTGTTTCCTATTTTTTTTTGGACACGCAAACTACTTATTTTTTACTGCCCTTCCCTTGCTCACCTTCTCCCTTGTTTTCCTTTATTATTAACTACATTTAAAGAACTTTCAACAACGTCTTTATATATCTTCTCTTTTTATTGTTTTGATCTATCTCGCAAGTTTCCTTGCATTTTTCATTGACCTTTTATGTATTCCAGTTACTTGGTTACGACCTCTTCCCTCGCCTATTTTCTCTTATTCTTTCCTTTCGCATATTACTTTCCACCCCCCCCCCCCCCCCCCCGCTATAACCTGCCGGAATGTCCTTTTTTTCATATTGTTGACGGCTACCGCCTAGTTTCTTTCCCATTACTTTTCTTACTTATTGATTTTTCTTTCGTTTTTGGATTCAGTATAGCGGTAGTATCTATATTTTCTTGGTTATCATCTTCAATTATATCGTCCACAATCGTACCTTCATTTCTTTGTTTTTTGCCTCAGTATTTTGTGGAATAATTTCTCACCCTTGTATATTATCGTTGTTGTTCGTTACCTTTCTTACTTTTGTTTATACCTATCTCTAATTTTACTCCTTTTTATCGTTTTTTTATGCCTCATTATACTTCCCTTTCACTTTTACCTTTGCCTCGTTTGTGTTCTCATGGTTTTTTTTTGATACTCCTCATTCTCCTTATGTTTTTTTATTCCATCGTTTGGTACTTAATAATATAATGCTTTTAGTTTTGAGGTCTGTGTGTGTTTGTCTGTGTGTGTGTGTGTGTGTGTGTGTGTGTGTGTGTGTGTGTGTGTTGTGTGTTTGTGTGTGTGTGTGTGTGTGTGTGTGTGTGTGTGTGTGTGTGTGTGTGTGTGTGTGTGTGTGTGTGTGTGTGTGTGTGTGTGTGTGTGTGTGTGTGTGTGTGTGTGTGTGTGTGTGTGTGTGTGTGTGTGTGTGTTGTGTGTGTGTGTGTGTTGTGTGTGTGTTTGTGTGTGTGTGTGTTTCTATGCCTATCAGTTTGATTCCTTGGTGACAGCCGACTCCCTCCTTCCCTCTTGCTCTCCCCTAGTTTATCATTTCTATAGAGTTCCTTAGCTTAAGGTTGGTTACAATTTGTATCTACATCCTTAGCTAACATTTGCCTTGTACTCTCGTAGATTTCCTTAGTGTGTGCTTCTTACTCATTTTCGTAGATTCTTTATTGATAGCCTACTCATTTCATCTCATTCTCGCTACGTTATTCAAACATTTCTACATAGTTCGCTAACTCATATTTGTTTATCATTTTTATAGACTCCCGTAGCCTCATATTTAACATTTGTATAAACTCCTTCAGCCTATACTTGTTTACTATTTTTACAGACTCCGTGGCACATGTTTCTAGAGTCATAAAGGAGCTGATGTGCTCATTACTAATGGTGAAGAGCTTACGTCTTTTGCTGAGCTTATTATAATCCTAGTACTTTAATGCTTCTCACCTGTTTCCTGAGTTTATTTTAATGTTTGTTTAGATTCCTTTCTCTCTCTCTCTCTCTCTCTCTCTCTCTCTCTCTCTCTCTCTCTCTCTCTCTCTCTCTCTCTCTCTCTCTTTTTCGTCGCCTGGCAGCGTTCATTATTGTCTCCAGCGTTCATTTCCGTTCACCTGTTTGATGATTAACTCAGGGAAGGCGCGGCGCCTAATGAAGAGCAAGGAAAGGTGTTGCTGTTTCCCCTCCTCCTCCTCCTCCTCCATGATACAAGTCTTAAGTACCTGAACAAGCTTAGCAACGTTGATCACTCCAAACTCTTCACGCTACATCATAACCCGAGGACAAGAAACAATGGAAAAACAATTCAAGCAAAGCGATGCAATACCGACATCGGCATGAGTTATTTCTCGAATAGAGGTGTTCGATACTGGAACAGCCTTCCAGCTGAAGTGGTTAGCGCAGAGACCATCAACTCGTTCAAGAAACGCATTGATCGACACTCTGCTGCATCGGGAGTGAACTGAACGTATCCAAGAGTAGGTACACAAGTGCTTTAATCCTTCCCTGCAAGCCACTTTTATGGCTAACCGATTAATTTAATCACTGAAAGCAGGCAGCCTTGTAATAAGCCGACAGGTTTTCTGCTGCCTGCTAGTCCATGTTTCCATGTTTCCATCTCCTCCTCCTCCTCCTCCTCCTCCTCCTCCTCCCACTGTTGCTACTACTACTACTACTACTACTACTACTACTGCTACTACCACCGGAAGTTATATAACCATTTCAATTCACAGGCACCCAAACCTGTATTTATAGCTGACCTTATCCTAATACTTCAAACCAAAGATTCATGAACACTCTCTTATAAAAAGTCTTCGGTTATCGCATCCAATGTTTCACTGTCTCTAAATTCCGTGAACCACTTCAATTTCCTGTGTATCCTTCCTTTCCTCTCTAGTGTTCAAACTGTCCTGCTGATCTGCTGCCTCACAACTTGATCACGTTCCTACATAACTACTGACCCCATCGCCTCCACCACCATCACCTCCACCACCACCACCACCAGCACTACCATCATCATTTTCCTCCCCCTCCTCCTCCTCCTCCTCCTCTTTTTCCTCCTTCTCCTGATGCCTTTTTCCTCATCCCGTTATGAATAAAACTGTAGCCCGGGGGCAAGCTGGTGTACTAATATCCATCTACATACATGAATAACCAAGTGTTTACCTCCCTTTACACCCCCTCTGCCTTCCACTCCTCCCCCTCCTCCCGCGTCACCTGCCTCCGCCTCCCTCCCCCTTCCCCTCACCCTCCGTCTACTCCTTCAACGCCTCCTCCTCCCAGAAGTGTCACTCAGTTATCACTTTTTCACCCTTTCTTATTATCTCTTTCTGTGTATTATCTCTCGTCCTTTTCGTTGTTCTTTCTATTGCCTCTTATCTTTTTTTTCATCTTCGTCTTCGTCCCTCGTCCCTCTTCATCCTCTCATTATACTTTCCTTCTGACTTTGCTTCCTTCATCCCTTCTTCCTGTCTGTCCCTCCTGCCCTTATTTTCCTCCTCCTTTTCCTCCTCAACTTCTCCTCCTCCTGAACTTTTCTCCTCCTACTCCTTTTTTCATCCTATTTTGCTCTTCTCTTCTATTCCCCTTTTTTCCGACCTTTTTTTACCTGTCTCTTGCTCTCCTCCTAACTGTCCTCCTTAGTTTCCCTCCCCCCTTCCTTTCCCCTCCCCTCCTCCCCCTCCCCCTCTACCCTCCTCCCCCTCCCCCTCTACCCTCCTCCCCCCAAGCATGTGAAATTACCTGTTTAAGGGAAACTCAATGTAATTAAAGCCCCTGAGAGTTAGAATGGGAGGAAGGGGAGGCAAGGTGAAAGAAAGGGGGAGGGAGGGTGGACTGAAAGTGGAGGAGAGAGGAAAGGTGGAGGGAAGGTAATGGAGGGGGAAAATATAGCAGGAGAGACAGAAGCAATAATTAGAGGAGGAGAGGAGGTAGGTAAAACGGAGGATAGGAGAAGGGAGAAATGGATGAAAGGGAAAGAAGAGGAAGAAAATGAATATAAGGAATAGAATAAGAAAGGAAGTAGAATACACAGAGGAAAGATGGAGACAAGAGATAAAGAGTGGAGGAAGAAGAACAGAAGAAAGGAGAAGGAGGAAGAGAAAGAAAGGTAAGATAGAGGAAAGAGTATGAGGAGACAGGAACAAGGAGTAAGGGAAGGAGAGGAGGAGGAAAGATGGCAAAGTGAAGGAATGGAATGATGCAGGAATATGGATTGACCCAGATAGGAAAAAGGAGAGAAGAGAAGAGGTAAGAAATATACGGTGAAGGGAGAGAAAGATAAAAAGGAGAAATATATGAATGGAATTGCTAGAAAAATGTTCGTGATGGTGGTGTCTGGTGGTGGGGATGGTGATGGTGTGGGTGGTGATTGTGGTGATGGTGGTGTTGATGGTGGTGTCTGGTGGTGGGGGCGGTGATGGTGTGTGTGGTGATGGTGGTGATGGTGGAGTTGATGGTGGTGTCTGGGGGTAGTGAAGGTGTGTGTGGTGATTGTGATGATGACGATGGTGGAGTTGATAAAGAATTTGTATTGGTAGTGTAGTGTGTTGCTGATTAGTGAATTTAGAAAGATGTTTGTGATTAAGGTAATGAATTGCCGGGGTAGTGATGGTGGTGATGATGGAATAGGGTGGTGGATATGATGATGATGGTGTTGGTGGTGGTTTAAGAAGACATGAAGATGAATAGGATGATGATGAGGTGATGCGTAGTGGTGATGGTGATATTGTAGGACAAAGAATCGACATAGTCATCATCATCACTATAGCCTCAACCATGACCTCACCACAGCCTAATTTAGTTACATACATGGGGTTAAATACACGTAGTAGCGGTCATGTGCTATGGTAATGGAAACACAAATATCTGTTGAAGGGTGTGCAATTAACTCGAAAGGAATCCATCTCTCTCTCTCTCTCTCTCTCTCTCTCTCTCTCTCTCTCTCTCTCTCTCTCTCTCTCTCTCTCTCTCTCTCTCTCTCTCTCTCTCTCTCTCTCTCTCTCTCTCTCAAGAGGAGAAAGAAGGGAAGATTTAATAGTTAATGGAAAAGGTGTAATTGGTAAGCATTAGAGTTGTAAGGAAGGAGGGTTAAGTGGATGAAGGCAAGGTAGATTAAGTTTCAGGTAAGGGTTAATTAAGTGAGACGAGGCGAGGAGGAACAGGTAAAGAGGGAAAGGAGTTGAAAGTATAGAGGAAGAGAAGAGGGGGGAAGGGGGAATACATTAGCAGCCTCTCAGAGGGGAGTAGAGGAAATAGAGGTCAGAAAGAGAGCTTATAAAGAGAGAAAGGGAGAGGGGTGAAAATTTGTGCTTATTTGTAAATCTAAATATGGTTCGGGAGGAAGGAAGGAAAGTAGAGGTAATGTGAATGTATGGGAAATAGGTTACGAAATGGGTGATGGGAGGGGGGTAACGTTGAACTTTGATGAAGGGATAGAAGGGAATAATGTGGTAGGAAGGGGAAAAAGATGCAGAAAGGCGAAAAAGAAGGAAAGCAGAATATAGAAAGGAATGAGGAAATATAGAAAAAAGCAGGGACAGGGGAGGAAGGGGAAATAGGGAAAGGTAAACGGGAAAGGAAGGGGAAAATTGGGAAAATGGTAAAGGAGAAAATGGAGAAAGGAAGGACAAAATGGAGAGAGAAGGGGGTGTTAAAGGATTTGAGAGAGAGAGAGAGAGAGAGAGAGAGAGAGAGAGAGGCCAGTCAGTCAGGGGGAAGGGAGGAGGGAGGAGGGAGGAGGGAGGAAAGGGCATCATGAGGAGAAGAAAGTTAAAGGGAGTGGAGAGAACACATGTATCTGGTCCCCTCATGCCCCTGGAGTAGCCTCCCCGTGGGGTCAGCCTCAGCACAAGTGACGTAATGTTAAAGGTGAGGGACAGGTGAGCCGGCACGCCTCTTTAATTGTGGACACCTGGCAATGGGGAAGGGGACGATTTTTTTTCTTTCATGTTGTTCTTTTGGTATTCATGCGACGAGAAGTTATTAGGTTGGAAAAGAAGGAAGATACTTTCTTTTTCTTTTTTTCTTTTTTTGTCTTTTTCTTTTTATTACTGAGTAATTTTATTTTAGTTTATTTATGCTTCTTCTTAAAGTTTGATGCCGTAAAAAGTGAACTGAGTCAACAAAGTCAGTTTGTCAGAAAGTTATATTAATGAAAAGCTAAGATGGCCAAGAAATAGTCAAATTATAAAAGTGAAAAAGTAATAAAAAGGTCAACAAACAGTCAAATTGTTTAAACGTTCAGCGAAAAAGAATGATACTAGTAAAAACAGTCATGTGGCCAAAACGTTAGTGCCGAAGAAGTAGAACATACCAAGAAATATTTAAATGTTCAAAGAATAATTGAACCAATGATTTTTTTTTTTTTTTTTTTCGTCGCGGCCTATTGCGCCGGTAGGCTTCTTCCCGGTGGGGCCTGGTGGTCGGCCCAAGGCTTCTTCCCGGTTTTGCCTGATGGTCGGCCCAGCCCGTTCTGGCGCAGGCGAGTGTTTATAGTGGCGCCATCTTGCATTGGCTCATGCTGCCCTCCCGGATCTCATCTTTAATCCTAAAATCTAGAGTCCGGGTTGATAGGTGGTCTTCTGGACAGCATGTGGGTAGTTTTAAGCCACTCGGCGGCGGCTGAAAAATCCCAGCTTGGTGGCACCGGGCGGGGATTGAACTCGCGTCCTCCTGAACGCGGCGCCGTCACTCTGTCGACTCAGCCATAGCCTCCCAAAAATGTATAGTTCGTCGATAAAGTCGGAAGAAAAAGGAGTAAAAGTGAAACTAATATACAAACAAAACCACTTAAATAGTAATAATATATAATAACAAAATATAAGATGGCTTTTGCCTGTTTACTTATCCTTTTCACAATATTACTTACGAGAGCTAGATAAGACACAATATTCGTGAAGCCAGGAGGTAACTTTTTTTTTATTTCTATAATGAGGGCAGGTTAGGAGACGGTAAAGGGGGGTCCGGGAGGGGTTTATTACGAGTTGTTAAAGGACGCCTCGTGAAGTGAAAGTGGAAAAGGTGGTGATGGTGAGATTTATTTTCTTAACGAGGGCAGGTGAGAAGGTGCGAGGAAGGGGAGGAAGGAAGGGAAGGATGGGCTGAAGAGGTGTTTAGGGATGGCTGGGAGAGAAGGGAAAGTGAAAAATGTGTTATTTGTGGTGATTTATTTTTCTTCTAACGAGGAAAGGCGAGGAGAAAATGTAGGGAGATGAGGGAGAGGAAGGATGAGCTTAAGAGGTGTGCAAAATATGATTAGAAAAGTAGGGAGAGTGGAAAGGGCGGTGTTGATGGTGATATTTATATTTTTTTCTAATTAAGGAAGATGAGAATAAAGACGCCGGGAAAACAATAGAAGAAAAGGATGAGTTTCGGAATGATTGTGGAAGAAGAGAAAGTGGAATGATAATGATGAGATTATTTTGTCGTATAAGTCGAACAAAACTAAAGATTTCCACGTAACCTTTAACAGAGTATATATGTGATGAAACAACGTCCAATGATTAATAGACTTGGCGTTTTTTTTTTTTTTTACAACAAAGGAGGCAGCTCAAGGGCACACAAAAAAAGAAAACAATAATATAAAAAAAAAGCCCGCTACTCGCTGCTCCTAAAAAAGAAACAAAAGAGGTGGCCGAAAGGAAGATCAAATACGGGAGGAGAGGTGTCCTGATACCCTCCTCTTGAAAGAGTTCAAGTCGTAGGCAGGAGGAAATACAGATGAAGGAAGATTGTTCCAGAGATTACCAGCGTGAGGGATGAAAGAGTGAAGATGCTGGTTAACTCTTGCATAAGGGGTTTGGACAGTATAGGGATGAGCATGAATAGAAAGTCGAGTGCAGCGGGGCCGCGGGAGGGGGGGAGGCATGCAATTAGCAAGCTCAGAAGAGCAGTCAGCGTGGAAATATCGATAGAAGATAGAAAGAGAGGCAACATTGCGGGGGAATTTAAGAGGTAGAAGACTATCAGTATGAGGAGGAGAGCTGATGAGACGAAGAGCCTTAGCCTCCACTCTGTCCAGAAGAGCTGTGTGATTGGAGCCCCCCCCCCACATGAGATGCATACTCCGGACAAGGCCCCTGTATATGGACAGCAACTGTGCAGGGGAGAAGAATTGGCGGAGACGGTACAGAACGTCCACCCTCGAGGAAGCTGATTTAGTAAGAGATGAGATATGAAGTTTCCAGTTGAGATTTTGAGTTAAGGATAGACCGAGGATGTTTAGTGTTGAGGAAGGTGATAGCTGGGTGTTGTCAAAGAATAGGGGATAGTTGTTTGGAAGATTGTGTCGAGTGGATAGGTGGAGAAACTGTGTTTTTGAGGCGTTGAATGACACCAGATTCTTCTTGCCCCAATCGGAAATAATAGTAAGGCCTGAGGCTAAGCGTTCTGCAGCCTCCAGCCTTGAGTCGTTAAGTTCCTGAAGGGTGGATCTTCTATTAAAAGAAGTTGAGTAATGCAGAGTGGAATCATCGGCGTAGGAATGGATAGGACAGTTCGTTTTGGAAAGAAGATCATCAATGAACAACAGAAAAAGAGTGGGAGATAGGACAGAACCCTGTGGTACACCACTGTTAATAGATTTAGGGGAAGAACAGTGACCGTCTACCACGGCAGATATAGAACGGTCAGAAAGGAAACTGGAGATAAAGGTACAGAGAGAAGGATGGAAACCGTAGGAGGGTAGTTTAGAAAGCAAAGATTTGTGCCAGACCCTATCAAAAGCTTTTGATATGTCCAGCGCAATAGCAAAAGTTTCACGGAAACGGCTAAGAGAGGATGACCAAGAGTCAGTTAAGAAGGCTAGGAGATCACCAGTAGAACGCCCCTTGCGGAACCCATACTGGCGATCAGATAGAAGGTCAGAAGTGGAAAGGTGCTTTTGAATCTTCCGGTTAAGGACTGATTCAAAAGCTTTAGATAGACAAGAAAGTAAAGCTATAGGACGGTAGTTTGAGGGATTGGAGCGGTCACCCTTCTTAGGTACAGGCTGTATGAAGGCATACTTCCAGCAAGAAGGAAAGGTAGATGTTGACAGGCAGAGGCGAAAGAGTTTGACCAGGCAGGGTGACAGCACGGAGGCACAGTTTTTAAGGACAATAGGAGGCACTCCATCAGGTCCATAAGCCTTCTGAGGATTGAGGCCAGAGAGGGCATAGAAAACATCATTTTGAAGAATCTTTATAACAGGCATAAAGGAGTCAGAGGGGGGATGAGTAGGAGGAATATGCCCAGAATCGTCCAGAGTGGAGTTTTTAGAAAAAGTTTGAGAGAAGAGTTCAGCCTTAGAGATAGATGAGACGGCAGTGTTGCCGTCAGGACTGAGAGTGGAGGAAAGATGAAGAAGTGAAGTTGGAGGAGATGTTTTTGGCTAGATGCCAGAAGTCACGGGAAGAGTTAGAGAAAGCAAGGTTTTGACATTTTCTATCAATGAAAGAATTTTTGGTTAGTCGGAGAATAGATTTGGCACGATTTCGGGCAGAAATGTAAAGTTCATAATTAGCATTAGTTTGAAGGCTCTGGTACATTTTGTGAGCTACCTCTCTATCATTGACAGCACGAGAACAAGCGTGATTAAACCAAGGCTTTTTAGCGTGAGGAGTAGAGAAAGAACGAGGAATGTATGCCTCCATTCCAGAGACAATCACCTCTGTGATGCGCTGAGCACACACAGAGGGGTCTCTATCCTGGAAGCAATAATCATTCCACGGGAAATCGGAAAAGTACATCCTCAGGTCGTCCCACCGAGCTGAAGCAAAATGCCAGAAGCATCGCCTCTTCGGTGGGTCCAGAGGGTGTACAGGAGCGATAGGACAGGATGCAGAAATAAGATTGTGATCGGAGGAGCCCAACGGAGAGAACAGTTTGACAGAATAAGCAGAAGGGTTTGAGGTAAGGAAGAGTTCTAGAATGTTGGGCCGATCTCCAAGACGGTCGGGAATACGTGTAGGGTGCTGGACCAACTGCTCTAGGTCGTTGAGGATAGCAAAGTTGTAGGCTTGTTCACCAGGATGGTCAGCGAAAGAGGATGAAAGCCAAAGCTGGTGGTGAACATTGAAATCTCCTAGGATGGAGATTTCAGCGAAGGGAGAGTGGGTCAAGATGTGCTCCACTTTAGAATTCAAATAGTCAAAGAATTTTACATAGTTGGTAGAGTTAGGTGAGAGATAAACAGCACAGATGTATTTAGTAATAGAATGACAATGAAGTCTTAGCCAGATGGTGGAAAATTCAGAAGAGTCAAGGTCGTGGGCACGAGAGCAAGTGATGTCGTTGCGCACGTAGGCGCAACATCCAGCTTTGGATTGAAATTTAGGATAGAGATAGTAGGAGGGAACAGAGTAGAGATTGCTGTCAGTAGCCTCAGAAACCTGTGTTTCGGTAAGGAAGAGAAGGTGAGGTTTAGAGGAGGAGAGATGATGTTCCACAGAATGAAAATTAGAGCGAAAACCGCGAATGTTGCAGAAATTGAGAAGAAAGAGGTTCGAGGAGTTATCAAGACATCTCTCGGGTCGGCAGCCAGAAGGGGAGTCCTCCCTGGGGAATTTAGGTCCCCAGGCAGGGGACTCCGAGGCTTGGTGTATGTGCGCCATTTTGAAATTTTAATTTTGGGAAAAGGTGTATATGTTGTGTGAATGTAGTGTGGTGTGGATAAAGAGAGGATCTGTCTTTAGAGAGCATGCTGAACTACTCTCCGGTGTTGGTGAGACAATAGGGAAACGGTTAGTGAGGACATGGGAAGGGTCTTTGGAGGGCTTCAGCTCCCTTCTCACCTCCCATATATACCTCACCGGGAGTGGCTTGCGCCCGTTCGGTAGGTGTCTTCCTACCTACTCCAGCCAAAAAATGCCTAACCAACTAAATCGACAAATACGGATTGAAATGAAATCCTTAAAAGTGGTTTCTTGATTACTACACACAGATCATTGTTAATATTTTTTGCTTCCCATTTTCAGACGAATAAACACAAAACAAAACAAAAGTCGCAGCGTCCACTGGGAATAAAAAAAGTAAAAGAAAAAAATATATAAATAAAATCAACTCCAACTAACCCGAATGTCCGTGGCGGTAGAGAGCAGTCGTTAGTTTCGTTAATTCTCGTTCACTGCACTCTTTGTCATTTTTTTATTTTCTCTTTTTCTCATTTATTTAGTGTCCCCGACTCATTATTTCCGGTATTATCTCTCCCCGTTTCCTATTTCCTTTATTTAGCGTCCCCTTATCATGTTTTCTTTTCTAGTCATTATTTCCTTTTTCATTTATTCACTTTCAATACTTGTTTCATTTTGTTTCCTCCATTTACTATATTTAATTATTTTACTTCCTATAGTTTTTTTTTGTCATAAATATATTTTATTTATTCGCTATGTATTTCTTTTACTTCCTACAAATGTTTTTTCTCTCTTTCTTTAATTTCATCTGTTTATCTAGCTTCCCAACATCATTATCTCCATTATTTTATCCCCACCTTTATCCATTATTTTATCTCCCCACATCATCATCACATTATTTAGTTCACGTACACGCCGTACAATCATCTCCTATATTTACCCTTCTCGCACCATTACCTCCATTATTTTCTTTCCCCATCCCATTATTTATTTTCTCTTACTTCCTTTGTTAGTTTTCGTCATATCCATTTCTTTACGATTTCATGTATTCCCTTTTTTTTTATATTTCTTTTTTAACTCATTTCCTACTTGTTTCCTTTATTTCCTGTTTCTATTTATTTCATTTAGTTCCTTTATTTGTTTCGTTTACTTCCTCTATTTTCCATATTCTTTATTCCCTTTACATATCTCCATTATTTCGTCTCCCATTACCATTCCCGCACCTTTCCTTCCCCTCCCCGCCTCGTCCCTGCTCTCGCTCTCTCTCTCTCTCTCTCTCTCTCTCTCTCTCTCTCTCTCTCTCTCTCTCTCTCTCTCTCTCTCTCTCTCTCTCTCTCTCTCTCTCTCTCTCTCTCTCTCTCTCTCTCTCTCTCATATATTCCAGCACTTGGTGATTCACATAAATTCTTCTCCTCTTTATTACATTAATTTTTCAAAGCAGTCAATTTTGTGCATTTTCCTACCTTCATTTTGATAACATTTTCCATCTTTCAACAGGCGAAATGTTTTTTTTTTTTCGCAATTTTTCTGCAAAGCATCTTTATCTCATTTTAGGTGTATCTGTTCTCCATCATTATAATTTCATCTTTCTTTATCAGCTATGCTTTTAAACTTCTTTTCTTATGCTCTAAGAAACAATATTTTTATTCAGTTGTAACTTAACACCCTCAGTAATATTTCTTAGCTGATATTCTTAACGGGGCATAAAGGGAGAAGAGAGACAGCCGGGGTGGTGAAAGATGGACAATAGGGGAAAAAAAAGAAAGTGGAGGGAAGTTTTCATTATGTGAAGAAAAGGGATGAAAATTAGGAGGAAAGAGGATGAACATTAAACAGTTAGATAAATAGAGTAGGCTGAGGAAGAAGAAGGGAAGTACAGTTAACAGTTAGAAAAGGGGGAACGAAAAGCGAGGAAAAATTTAACTTTCAGCGGAGGTCGAGGTGGGTGAGGAAGAAGAAAAGAGGAAGAGCATTGCAAATTCAGAAGAAACGCAAGATGAATAAAAAGAAACGGAAATATAGTATAATTATCAACATCCTTCCACCTCTTATTCAATTCTTACACACTCATCAAATGCAACACACCAACACCAACATCCACACCCACACCCTCACCCACCCACCCAGAAACACACACACACACACACACACACACACACACACACACACACACACACACAGAATAAGTCCCAAATACCCTTCAATTATTCCGAGGCTTCGAGGTCGTATGTCGTGGGGGAGTCGAACCCTCAGTCTCATAAACGGTCCCGCCAGTCGTGTTGCGAATTGGTGACCCACGTGAGGACTTGCCTGAGAAGAGAAGGATGACGAGGACGAGGAGGAACAGAGATGAATAGGAAGAAGACTACTACTACTACTTCTACTTCTACTTCTACTAGTACTACTACTACTACTACTACTACTACTACTACTACTACTACTACTACTATTTCTACTTCTACTACTACTACTAGTAGTAGTAATGGGAGCAATGGGAGGAGTAATGGGAGGGGACATCTAGCTCAGAATATAACCAGGCAGCTTAGAGTAATTCTAGGGGAGTAACAGAGGACGGGCTAAGAATCTTCTATACTAACAGCAGGAGCCTCAGAAACAAGATAGACTTACTAAGGGGTGAAGCTTGTTCAGAAAATTTTGACATAATAGCGATCACTGAGACAAGGATAGACACTGCTAATAGAAATTTTAGATCAGAATTTGAAATAACGGGTTATCAGATGTTTCACAAAGACAGAAGGGGCAGAAAGGGAGGTGGAGTTGCGCTATATGTTAAAGAGTCACTTAAATGTTTAGTTAACAATTCAGTCAAACTAACATGGATTCAGAATCAGTTTGGGTGGACGTTTACAAAGGGAAAGAAAAACTAACTCTAGGAGTTATGTACAGGTCACCCAACCTTAACAGGCAGGACACGAGTATATTACTACAGGAGATTGGCAGGGCGAGTATGAGTAGAAATGTCTGCGCAATGGGGGACTTCAATTATAGGAATATAGACTGGGAAGACCTAGTGGGTGACATGGAAGCCGATGACTTTCTTGAAGTTATACAAGATAATTTCCTTAAGCAGGTAGTTACTGAGCCTACCAGAGAAGTTAACATATTAGACTTAGTCCTAACCAATAATGGGAACTTGCTACGTGAGTTGGAGGTGGGCGGAGAGTTAGGAAATAGTGACCACAGAACGGTTGGTTTTAGCTTAGACTGGGCGGTAACCCGCGAACCAAACCCAGTGTTAGTGCCAGATTTCAGAAGAGCAAATTACGAGGGGCTTCGAAGACATCTTGAAGGGGTAAACTGGGATAATTTAGGGATTCATGAGGGCCAGAACTGCGGATTGAAGAGCCAGGAGAACCAGGTAGAAATGTCTTACAATAACTTAGTTAGAGTAATAGTAGAGGGGCAAGGACAGCATATACCACAGCGAACACTTAGAAAAGAAAACAATGATCCTAAGTGGATGACTCGTGGACTAAAACACGAGATTGGGTTAAAGAAGGGAATTTATCAGAAAATAAATAATGGTGAAACACATCTCAGGGGCCGGTACGTCGAACTATCTAGATTAGTTAAGAAAAACACCAGGATAACAAAAAGGAACTATGAGATCAAAGTAGCAAATGAGGCGAAAAGTAATCCTAAGGGCTTCTTTCAGATGTATAGAACAAAAACAGGGGAGAAAATTGGACCGCTGAAAACAAACACAGGGGAGCTAGTAGAAAATTACGAAAATATGAGCACATTGTTGAACGACTACTTCCTTTCAGTATTCACACAGGAGGATCGAACGACTATACCGGAAAGAGTTCAGGTGTACGAGGGCGGGGATGGCGACAAATTGAGGGATATAATCATTACCAGGCAAGTAGTTCAGGATGAGATAGATAAGCTTCAGAAGAACAAGTCGCCAGGTCCTGACGGGATATTTCCGAGGGTATTAAAGGAATTAGGTATTGTACTCAGTGACCCACTAACCGACATCTTTAAGATGTCGGTAAATACTGGCTATGTGCCGAGCCTATGGAAAGTAGCTAATGTGACGCCGATTTTTAAAAAGGGGGACAGGTCAGTTGCTTCAAACTATCGCCCAATTAGCTTAACATCGGTTATAGGCAAGATGCTGGAGTCCATAATAGCCAGGAACATTCGGGAGCATTTAGAGAAACATAGCTTAATTCACGACTCGCAGCATGGGTTCACAAAAGGTAGGTCATGCCTCACCAATCTCTTGTCCTTCTACAATAAAGTATTTGAGGCGGCTGACAGAGATGAAAATTATGATGTAATCTATCTTGATTTTAGTAAAGCGTTTGACAAAGTTCCTCACCAACGACTGTTGCTTAAATTACAGGCTCACGGAGTAGAGGGTAAATTTTTGAACTGGGTCAAGGCGTGGCTTAGCAATAGGAAGCAAGGAGTGCAAATCAATGGTAAAAGATCTGACTGGGGATGTGTTACGAGTGGGGTCCAACAAGGTTCGGTATTAGGTCCACTTTTGTTTATTATTTATATCAATGACTTAGATACAGGAATTAGTAGTGATGTTAGTAAATTTGCAGATGATACCAAGATCGGTAGAGTAATTGAGTCGGATCGGAACGCTAGTATTCTCCAAGATGAACTCAACAGATTGTATGACTGGGCGGATAAATGGCAGATGGAGTTCAATGTAGGGAAGTGCAGTATTCTGAGTGTAGGTAGGAACAACCCCTCACATAACTATTGCTTAAATGACACTCTCATAAGCAGGTCTGGGTGCGAGAGGGATTTAGGGGTCTTAGTGAGCTCTGATCTCCGTCCAAGGGCATAATGCATTCAAGCTACAAATCGAGCTAATAGGGTACTGGGATTTATTTCAAGGAGCGTAAGCAACAGAAGCCCCGAAGTCTTCCTCAAGCTAAATTTAGCATTAGTTAGACCTCATCTTGACTATGCGGCTCAATTCTGGTCACCTTACCATAGAATTGCTATCAAAATGTTAGAATCGGTGCAGAGGAGGATGACTAAGATGATTCAGGGGTTGAGAAACTTGCCATACGAGGGAAGACTTAAACAGTTAAACTTGCATTCTCTAGAAAGGCGAAGGGTGCGTGAAGACATGATCGAGGTTTATAAATGGATGAAGGGCTTTAATAAGGGAGACATTCATAAGGTTTTGTTGGTAAGAGAACCGGGTAGGACACGAAGTAACGGGTTTAAACTGGATAAATTCAGATTCAACAGAGACATAGGCAAAAATTGGTTTACTAAGAGGGTGGTGGATGAGTGGAATAGGCTTAGCAGTCATGTGGTGAGTGCCAATACAATTGTCACATTCAAAAATAGACTAGATAAATTCATGGACAGCGATATTAGGTGGGGTTAGATACACGGGAGCTTAGGGTCAAAGGAGCTGCCTCGTACAGGCCTACCGGCCTCTTGTAGACTCCTGCGTTCTTATGTTCTTATGTTCTACTACTACTACTACTACTACTACTACTACTACTACTACTACTACATCTACTACTACTATTACTACTATTACTACTACTACTACTACTTCTACTTCTACTACTACTACTACTACTACTTCCACTACTACTACTACTACTACTACTACTACTACTACTACTACAAGTACAACTACTTCTATTAATACTAATACTAATACTACTACCAATAATAATACTGTTGATAATAATAATAATAATAATAATAATAATAATAATAATAATAATAATAATAATAATAATAATAATAATAATAGTAATAATAATAATAAGTCGTAAACAATTTATCAGTACCAGAAAAAAACATTAGATATATTGATTGCATTACTGACTTCATGGGTGACTCCCCAACAAAAAAAGAATCAAGTAAATGAAAATTAATAAATTTAAATCTCTACAATAATATTTTATCAATAATAGCCATTACAAAACACAAACAAGCACAATAAATATATCAACTGTCCGCCTAACTACAAACAAAATCTACCCATCTGTCTCTGTTTATTATATATACCGGCGACTCGGGCTCAAGATTGATGTAGTACCGGTGCAGCAGCACTGGGAGTGGCGGGAGGGTCGGCAGACTAATTAGAACAGATCAAAACGCTGCACCGTCGCCGGATGGACGTGACGGCTTGTAGTGTAATAAGGCGAGGAGTGGCGGAGGGCGTTCAGTGTCGGGAAGTGTGGCGTTCCGAGTTTGGGAAGAAATAACTCACATGAATAATCTTTTACTTTAGTGTTAATCCAGTGTTGGGAATTGTTGGATTATGGCGGTAAGAAGAAATAGACTCACTCGTGATTAATTTTTCAGTTCAGTGGAAGGAATTGTGTCAAGAAATATTTGATTCTGATTTTTGGGAGAAATTAGTTCTACAAGGAGAATAACAAAAGGAGGATAGCAATAAACAAAAGTTTTGACTCCTTATTATCAAATCTGTATCGGCATGTTAGAATCTTTGGAAAGGAGGACGACAAAAAATAGGTTGGCCTCCTTAATGCAAAATAAAGGAGAATGCTTTAGTTTCCAGCCTCGTATGCCTTCAAGTTTACATAAAACGTGTCTCGGTGTGCCAGAATCTGTGCCAGGAGGATGAAAAAGGTGGTTCAGGGGCCGAGAGTCTTCCCCTTCACGGACAAGCTTAATCGCCTTACATCGCATTCTCCGGCAAGGCGAAGGGTGGAGGAGCCTCGATTGATGATTATAAGTGGGTGAAGGGTTAAACAGGGGCGACGCAAATAAGGTTCAGATATCAAAGAGGCAGGACGAGACTCATGGAAACAGCCTTAAGTTAAATCATTTCAGATCATGGTGCCATTTATTTCCTTTCTAACCATCCCTTTACCCTGCTTTACTGCTTTTCACATTCTTCATATTTATTCTGCTTTCTTTTATCATTTTTCATTTCGTTCCTTCTCCATTCCTTTTACTCTTATTTTCTTTCTCCGGATGAGACTCGCAGGAGTAGCTTCTTCTTCTATCCCTTTTTCCCCCTTCCCTTCTTTACCTCTTTATTCGTTATTCCCTTTTGTTCTTCTTTCCTTTCCCTTTTTTCCTTTCATTTTTCTTTTCCTTTCTTTCTCCGGACAAGGTTCACAGGAATAGCTTTGTCATTCGTTCTTTTGCCTTTCTATTTTACCTTCCTTTCCTTTTTTACCATTCCTTTTACTTCAGTCCTCTTTCTGATAACACTCGCAGGAATGGCTTTACGTTCGTTAAGTTCAGATTTGCTAAACACAAGAATTAGTTTACATATAAAATGTCGAAGTGGAACAGCTTTTTATCAGTCATAAGGCGAGTGTCAATATATTATTATTATTATTATTATTGATGAAAGGTGGTGAAGGGAACACGGGCTAAGGAACGAGTGTTTACTCCTGACTGGTTTCGTCTTATTAATATTATTATTATTATTTTCATGATTATTATTATTATTATTATTATTATTATTATTATTATTATTATTATTATTATTATTATTATTATTATTATTATTATTATTATTATTATTATTATTATTATTATTATTATTATTATTATTATTATTATTATTATTATTATTATTATTATTATTATTATTATTATGATAAGCTACCAAGACCTCCCTCCAGGGTGCAGATACAACAAGTTGAACCACACAAAATACCAAAAGGTACTGGAGAAAAGCAAAGGCAACGAATATTTAAGAAACTGGCCAGTCAAAGCAAAAATGAGGAAAAATAAAATTACTGTTTCAAAAAGACATTCACACGAGACTTAAATGTAGAAATGTCTGCAGAAAGGACAATCTCATTGGGTAACTGATTCCATAAATTTGTCAACGACGGAAGAGAACATCGTGATAATTGTGTCGTACAAAAATTCATATAATTAAAAGCAAGATCGTTTTAACTAAGAGCAAACCTCGTGACCCGGGCAGGAGTAGAGGATCAGGCAAAGCGCTGTGTAAGGGATGCCGATTATTCTTAAAAACTTTACCATAAACAGTAGAAAGAAAATGAGAACAAGTGGGGTGTGTTAGGCGTACTGGAGTTTCTATGAGTTAGTGACTGCCTGGCTACGTGCAGACTCCTTATGTTCCTATTTTCTTGTATTATTATGTCACAAACGGCGTCGAGGTTAAGCACACAAAGCCATCATACACCCATTCACTTAGTCAGCCAATCACCCACTCACTCATTCACCCATCTACTCATCCACCCTGCCACCAACTCATTCACCCAACCAGACACCCACTCATTCACCCATCCATTTATTATCTACCGAGCCTGGTCTTTCACTGACCAGCCTGGTGAACAAGCCTACAACTTTGCTCTCCTCAACGACCTAGAGCAGTTGGTTCAGCACCCTACACATATTCCCGACCGTCTTAGAGACAGGCCCAACATTCTAGACCTCTTCCTTACCTTTAATCCTTCTGCTTACTATGTCAAACTGTTCTCTCCGTTGGGCTCCTCCGATCACAATCTTATTTCTGCATCCTGTCCTATCGCTCCTGTACATCCTCTGGACACACCGAAGAGGCGTTTTGCTTCAGCTCGGTGGGACGACCTAAGGATGCACTTTTCCGATTTCCCGTGGAATGACTACTGCTTCCAGGAGAGAGACCCCTCTGTGTGTGCCCAGCGCATCACAGAGGTGATTGTCTCTGGAATAGAGGCATACATTCCACGTTCTTTCTCTACTCCTCATGCTAAAAACCCTTGGTTTAATCATGCTTGTTCTCGTGCCATTAAAGATAGAGAGGCAGCCCACAAAAGGTTCCAGAGCCTTCGAACTCCCGCTAACTATGACCTTTATATTTCAGACCGGAATCGTGCCAAATCTATTCTCCGACTTACCAAAACTTCTTTTATAAATAGAAAATGTCAACACCTTGTTTCTTCTAATTCTTCCCGTGACTTCTGGCATCTAGCCAAAAATATCTCCTCCAATTTCACTTCTTCCTCTTTCCCTCCTCTCCATAACCCTGACGGCAGCACTGCCGTCTCATCTGTCTCTAAGGCTGAACTCTTCGCTCAAACTTTCTGTAAGAACTCCACCTTGGACGATTCTGGGCATATTCCTCCTACTCATCCCCCCTCTGACTCTTTTATGCCTGTTATTAAGATTCTTCCAAATTATGTTTTCTATGCCCTGTCTGGCCTCAACTCTCAGAAGGCTTATGGACCTGATGGAGTGCCTCCTATTGTTCTTAAAAACTGTGCTTCCCTGCTGACACCCTGCCTGGTCAAACTCTTTCGTCTCTGCCTATCAACATCTACCTTTCCTTCCTGCTGGAAGTATGCCTTTGTACAGCCTGTGCCTAAGAAGGGTGACCGTTCCAATCCCTCAAACTACCGCCCTATAGCTTTACTTTCCTGTCTATCTAAAGCTTTTGAATCAATCCTTAACCGGAAGATTCAAAAACACTTTTCCACTTCCAACCTTCTATTGCCTCTCTTTCTATCTTCTATCGATATTTCCACGCTGACTGCTCTTCTGAACTTGCTAACTGCATGCCTCCCCCCCCTCCCGCGGCCCCGCCGCACACGACTTTCTACTCATGCTCATCCCTATACTGTCCAAACCCCTTATGCAAGAGTTAACCAGCATCTTCACTTTTTCATCCCTCACGCTGGTAAACTGGAACAATCTTCCTTCATCTGTATTTCCTCCTGCCTACGACTTGAACTCTTTCAAGAGAAGGGTATCAGGACACCTCCTCCCGAAATTGACCTCCCTTTCGGCCACCTCTTATGATTCTTTTTTAGGAGCAGCGAGTAGCGGGCTTTTTTTTATTATTGTTTCCTTTTTTTTGTGCCCTTGAGCTGCCTCCTTTGTTGTAAGAATAAGAGCCACCCATTTACCCATTCATACAGACAGCCACCCACACAGCTATTCATCCAGCTACCTTTTCACCCACTCATCCATTCAATCATTCACCCAGTCAGCCACCCACATAGTTATCCATCTTCAGTCAGCCACTCACCCGCTCATCCCCTCAGCCAGCCCGCAAGCCGCCCGCCAGGCCTCCAGGCGACAAACAGGCAGCACAAGAGTGACGGCGCCCACACCTTAGACGCAAAATATTACTTCCTTTTAATTAAGCCCAAGACATAAACACATGAGGATGAGGAAACATGGAAACATAGAAACATGGACGAGCAGGCAGCAAAAAGACTATTGGCTCATTGCGAGGCTGCCTGCTTTCAGTGATTTAATCAATCCGTCAGCCATAAATCAGTTCGTCAGCCATAGGGACGAGGAGGAGGAAAAAGAAGAAGAAGAAGAAGAAGAAGTAGAAGAAGAAGAAGAAGAAGATAATGAAAAGATGGAGAAAGTGACAATGATGAAGGAACAACAGGAGGAGGAAGAGGAGAAGGAGGAGGAGAAGGAGACGGAATACATAGGAATACGTAGGAAGAACAGACACCAGAAGACCTATCGGTATATGTCAAGGGTGTCTGTTTACTACCGCTACTACTAGTAATCTACGTGTGGTAGGATAGGACAGAAAATATGAAGGCTCCTCCCAACCCACCTCTCCCTCCGGCAACGTGCCGGCAGGAAATAGTTAGAAGAGAACACCATGTACGTTTAAGGAAGAAAGGGCCATGGAAATTTTAGAGTAAAGAGAGAAATAAGAGGAAATTACTACCCTTAACTTACACTACTGGTAACCTAAGCTGTGAGGGAAAATGACTTCATTATATAAGAACATAAGAACATAGAAACACAGGGAAACTTGAAGAAGCCGAGTGGCCTACACAGGGCAGCCCCAGAATCCCCCCTAATACTCACGATGGGTGAGGTGTAGTTTCAGGGGCACAGGTGGAGGCTTGATCCTCGTTTTACCGGCGGTACTAGGCACGCACCAGTAACCTGTCACCTTACTGCACCCACACCTCACTCCATCTGTCATGCGGACATTAACTGTTGCTTTACTCTATTGTTAACTTACGCTACTTGCAATCTAGGTTGTGGGGGAGATAAATATGGATTTAGGTTGAGGTCTTGCTGCAATCTGTCTGAAAACATGCGAAGAAGGGTCAGTATAATCTTATATCCCTGAAGTACTTATCCAATGAAGACTTGAAGCTATTGATACTCTGTGCGCTAACTACTGACGGTGGGAGTCTATTCCAGTGATCGACGACTCTATTATTGAAAAAACTTCTGCGCACCAATGTGTTACATCGGTTTCCCTTTAACTTCATACCGTTGCTGCGTGTTATTGTTTTGGTGTCTCTCTGAAATAGACTATCTGGGTTAATGTTGTCGAATCCATTAAGGATTTTGAACACTTCAATTAAGTCCCCTCTTATCCTTCGCTTTTTTAAGGAAAACATATCTAAACGCTTTAAACGCTCGTCATATGGCAAGTTTCGGAGCGCTGGAATTTGTTTGGTTGCTCGTCGCTGTATCTTTTCTAGCAAAACTTGATCTTTGATAAAGTTCGGTGACCAGAACTGAAGGGCGTATTCTAGGTGTGGTCTTACAAATGCTTAATATAATCTCTTCATAAGTTCGGGTGATTTAAAATCAAAGTTTCTTGAGATTAATCCTTACATTATATTGGCTTTTTTACTCGCTGCAGAACATTGATCACTCATTTTAAGAGTGTTACTGATAATGACACCAAGATCTTTTTCTTGTTTTACTTCGCTGAGCTCATGTCCTTGAATCTGATATTTAAAGTTAGGATTTTTTTCACCTATGTGCATTACTTTACATTTATCTACGTTACGACTCATTTGCCATTTTTCACTCCAGTCGGCAAGTCTTATTAAGTCTGATTGAATATTCTCGCAACTTTGACTGTTCATTACCGTTCCTCCTAATTTGGTGTCGTCGGCGAATTTGGCTACTTTTGATAGGATATCAGTTTCTAAGTCGTTCACGTAAATTATGAATAGTGTTGGCGCCAGGACCGAACCTTGGGGCACGCCACTGGTGACGGGTTGCCAATCCGATGTTTCACCATTAAGAACTACACGTTGTTCTCTGTTGGTGAGCCAGTCATGAATCCACGCACATAGATGGTCGTTAATACCGTGGGAATGCAGTTTTGAAATAAGCCTAACGTGAGGAACTTTATCTAACGCTTTCTGAAAATCTAGGTAAATTACTTCATATGGGCTTCGGGCGTCCCAATATGTATAAACATCGTTGAAAAAGCTTAATAGGTTGGTAAGGCAAGACCGATTACTACGAAATCCATGCTGACTATCAGTTATCAAATCATTTGTTTCAAGGAAAGTAATAATTTTATCCCTGATTATTTTTTCGACTAGTTTAATTAGGACAGACGTAAGGCTGATGGGACGATAATTACTGGCTTGTCTTTTATCTCCTTTTTTTAAAGATCGGGGTAATATTGGCCTTTTTCCACTCGAGAGGCACAGTGGCCTGTGCTAATGATTTGTAGAATATTAATGTTATGGGTAATTCTAGCTGTTGACTACATTCTCTCAACACGCGAGGAGATAAATTGTCGGGGCCCGGAGATTTATTTGGATCTATTTTCTGCTTTACGCACGCACTGATAAAGAGGCAGCTCACAAAAGGTAACAGAGCCTTCAAACTAATGCTAATTATGAACTTTACATTTCTGCCCGGAATCGTGCCAAATCTATTCTCCGATTAACCAAAAACTCTTTCATTAATAGAAAATGCCAAAACCTTGCTTTCTCTAACTCTTCCCGTGACTTCTGGCATCTAGCCAAAAAACATTTCCTCCAACTTCACTTCTTCATCTTTCCCTCCACTCCTCAGTCCTGACGGCAACACTGCCGTCTCATCTATTTCTAAGGCTGAACTCTTCTCTCAAACTTTTTTTCTAAAAACTCCACCCTGGACGATTCTGGGCATATTCCTCCTACTCATCCCCCCTCTGACTCCTTTATGCCTGTTATAAAGATTCTTCAAAATGATGTTTTCTATGCTCTCTCTGGCCTCAATCCTCAGAAGGCTTATGGACCTGATGGAGTGACTCCTATTGTCCTTAAAAACTGTGCCTCCGTGCTGTCACCCTGCCTGGTCAAACTCTTTCGCCTCTGCCTGTCAACATCTACCTTTCCTTCCTGCTGGAAGTATGCCTTCATACAGCCTGTACCTAAGAAGGGTGACCGTTCCAATCCCTCAAACTACCGTCCTATAGCTTTACTTTTTTGTCTATCTAAAGCTTTTGAATCAATCCTTAACCGGAAGATTCAAAAGCACCTTTCCACTTCTGACCTTCTATTTGATCGCCAGTATGGGTTCCGCAAAGGGGCGTTCTACTGGTGATCTCCTAGCCTTCTTAACTGACTCTTGGTCATCCTCTCTTAGTCGTTTCGGTGAAACCTTTGCTATTGCGCTGGACATATCAAAAGCTTTTGATAGGGTCTGGCACAAATCTTTGCTTTCCAAACTACCCTCCTACGGTTTCTCTCCTTCTCTCTGTACCTTTATCTCCAGTTTCCTTTCTGACCGTTCTATTTCTGCTGTGGTAGACGGTCACTGTTCTTCCCCTAAACCTATTAACAGTGGTGTCCCATAGGGTTCTGTCCTATCTCCCACTCTTTTTCTGTTGTTCATTGATGATATTCTTTCCAAAACGAACTGTCCTATCCATTCCTACGCCGATGATTTCACTCTGCATTACTCAACTTCTTTTAATAGAAGACCCACCCTACAGGAACTTAACGACTCAAGGCTGGAGGCTGCAGAACGCTTAGCCTCAGCCCTTACTATTATTTCCGATTGGGGCAAGAAGAACATGGTGTCCCTCAACGCCTCAAAAACACAGTTTCTCTACCTATCCACTTGACACAATCTTCGAAACAACTATCCCCTATTCCTTGACAACACCCAGCTATCACCTTCCTCAACACTAAACATCCTCGGTCTATCCTTAACACAAAATCTCAACTGGAAACTTCATATCTCATCTCTTACTAAATCAGCTTCCTCGAGGCTGGGCGTTCTCTATCGTCTCCGCCAGTTCTTCTCACCCGCACAGTTGCTGTTCATATACAGGGGCCTTGTACGCCCTCGTTTGGAGTATGCATCTCATGTTTGGGGGGGCTCCACTCACACAGCTCTTCTGGACAGAGTGGAGGCTAAGGCGCTTCGTCTCATCAGCTCTCCTCCTCATACTGATAGTCTTCTACCTCTTAAATTCCGTCGCGATGTTGCCTCTCTTTCTATCTTCTATCGATATTTCCACGCTGACTGCTCTTCTGAACTTGCTAACTGCATGCCTCCCCCCCTCCCGCGGCCCCGCTGCACACGACTTTTTACTCATGCTCATCCCTATTCTGTCCAAACCCCTTATGCAAGAGTTAACCAGCATCTTCACTCTTTCATCCCTCACACTGGTAAACTCTGGAACAATCTTCCTTCATCTGTATTTCCTCCTGCCTACGACTTGAACTCTTTCAAGAGGAGGGTATCAGGACATCTCTACTCCCGATTTTGACCTTGCTTTTGGACACCTCTTTTGTTTCTTTTTTAGGAGCAGCGAGTAGCGGGCTTTTTTTATTATTGTTTTCTTTTTTTGCGCGCCCTTGAGCTGCCTTCTTTGTTGTGAAAAAAAAAAATTCGCTGACATCAATTTTGGTCAATGCAAGCTTATGTCTTTCAGGGCCTTGAAAAATTTTCTTCGGGGCTGGAATCGATGTCATGTTCTCTTTTGTAAATACGCTACTAAAGGTTGAATTTAGGACCGACGCCATGCCTTTATCATCACTAATCGTATTACCACATAATAGTAGTGGGTCGATATTATTTTTAACTTTTTTTTTGTTTATTATGTAACTGAAAAATAACCTGGGATTTTTCTTAGCATCGAGTGATATTTTTATCTCATATTCGCGTGTTTGTTTTCTGATTTTCCTTTCGCACCCTCTCTTGACATTGATGTAATTAATATGATCCTGTGAATTATGTGACAGTTTATATTGCTTATACAGTCCTTCGTGGCTTGACTGGAATGAATTTATTTACACTCGCAGTGATTTGTGCAGTAAAACGATTATACATTTCTTTAACGCTGACGTTTTTGAGCAAATGATTCCAATTTACTGAAGCCAGTTCTCTTTTTAGGTCCATAAAATTTGCTTTACTATAATTAGGTATTAAGAGTGAGTTTGCTCGTGCTTTTGTTTCAATATTTAAAACGCAGCTGATTTTGTTGTGGTCACTGCTTGCAAAAGGCTCGCCTACCTCACAGGCGGTTATGAGGTGGCTGTCGGTCGTGAAGACTAAATCCAGAATGTTATTTCCTCGCGTCGGCGCGGTAACTGTTTGATAAAGAAATGTATCTTGCGCAAAATTTAATAATCTAGTTCCTTCCCTGTCGGCAGATAGTGCAGACCAGTTAACAGAGGGGTTATTGATGGAGGAGGAGGAGGAGGAGGAGAGAACGTGATAGCGGTGATGGAAAATAATTTTGGATTTCAACAAGAAACCGAGGTGGAAAAAGACAGTGAGAGAGAGAGAGAGAGAATGTCGTGCCTTGAGGAAACGAAATTCAACACCACGAAACACACCCACAAAAAAAGTACCTGTGTCGCTCTCTATCGGTGACACGCAAAAGAAAATGGTGGATGGGTTTTCATATCTTATCCGATATTTTTTTCTTTTAGGTTTTTCGTTTTCATTTAGTTTATTCTTTCGTCAGCTCATGTCTGCAGCTTTCTTGATTTTTTTCCCCTTTCTGTACGTCTGCGTTACTTTCTTTTCTTTTCTTTAAGTTCATTTGCCTCATCTTACTCTCTGTATAATTTAAGGGACGGTTTCAAGCATTGGCGCAGGTTTATCAGCTATCATTTTTTTTGTTTCCTGCACGTCTGCGTCACTTTGTTCCTCTCTCTAAGTTCATTCGCGTCATCCTACTGTCTGTATAATGTGAGAAACCGTTTCAAACATTTGCTCAGGTTTATCAGTATTCGCAAAGGCTTCCACAGTTTTAGAGTGTTCCGTTGATTGCACTGCCGTGTTCTACTGATTGTAGTACTTTGTGTCCTCCTACGAGTGCTGATCCCATTACGAACAGACCATCTACCTACTAGAGGCCGCTCGTTTCAATTAAGCTTTTTGATGTTACTTTGTGTTTGACGTTGAATGCTGCATATCCCTTTAACCTTAATGGCGTTTAGTTGACAAAGTAGCTCAAGAGTTTCCATACCGGCGAGAGAATAGCGAACATATCTACTCTTTTTTCTTGTAATGATAAGAGCGACATTGTGACCTGGCATTTAACTGGCATATTTTTACTACATTACATTAATTGACATTTTTAACATGTATATAACTTAACATTTTAGTTTGTATATAACTGATATTTTGGGGGGCATTGAAAACCTTACATTATTTCTTTGTCAATAAATATGCGTAATCGTGACATTTTTTTCTTGAGAGAGAGAGAGAGAGAGAGAGAGAGAGAGAGAGAGAGAGAGAGAGAGAGAGAGAGAGAGAGAGTGTGTGTGTGTGTGTGTGTGTGTGTGTGTGTGTGTAAAAGGTGAAGGATGAACAAGAAAACATCAACATTTTCTAACTCATTCCATACTCCTCCTTCCCTTTACCCTCCTCCTCCTCCTCCTCCTCCTCCCTCTTCCCCCACGAGTCCCCGTGAGTGAGCAGCGTTCCAAACCTCGCCAGGCAGCCTTTGAAGCCTCGCTCGCCGCCCCGACACACCCCGCGGCTCGAGGCTTTGGAAAACTTGCTCGCCAAAAAAGATTCCTTCGGGATTTGAAATACTCGACTAGTCCGTTTTTTTTCATGATTAGGCTCCTTATGGATGTGGTGGTGGTGGTAGTAGTAGTAGTAGCAGTTGAAGTCGTATGGCAATAGTATATGTTACGTCAGTGGTAGTTGTAATAATAGTAGTAGTTGTAGAAGTAGTAGTTGTTGTTTTCTTGCTTGAATTAATATAGTTTTAGTAGTTGTTGATAGATGCAGCAGCAGCAGCAGCAGTATTAGTAGTAGTAATGTAAGTAGTAGTAATAGTAATAGTAGTAGCAATAGTATGCAAATAATAGTAGAAAAATCATTACCATCACTAACATTTTTTTTTCTAATTATATTCACTGATGCTCCTTAATGTTCCATTTTCTTCTTTTACATTATTACATTATTCCCCTCTCCTCGCCGTCTTCCTCTCTTCCTTTGCACCTGCTTGATTTTTGTACCACTTGTTTTCCTTCCTCCTGCATATGTTTCTTTTTCTTTTCTTTCACTATCTTTGATCTTTTTTTTTTTCCATTCAAGTCTTTCTGCTTTTTGTGTCTTTTCAAATGCTCGCCCACACACTCGAACACTGAGAGAGAGAGAGAGAGAGAGAGAGAGAGAGAGAGAGAGAGAGAGAGAGAGAGAGAGAGAGACGTTTTTTTACCAATGTTTGTATCTTACTATTCCTTAGAGCCCAAAGCTAATTAGTGTGTGTGTGTGTGTGTGTGTGTGTGTGTGTGTTTTACATCTCGGCCTGTAGCGCGGTAGGCTTTCTTCAGGGGCCTGGTGGTCGGCCCAAGCCCGTCGTGGCGCAGGCAGTTTTTATAGTGACGCCAGTTAAGCTTGGCTAATGCTGCCCCCCGTAATATTCTTGATTCACTTGGACGGTTTCTTCTAGAGTTCGGGTTGATGGGTGGTTTTCAGGACAGCATGTGGGTAGTCTTAGGCCACTCGACGGTGACTGAAAAATCCCAGGTGATAGCGTGGGGTTTCGAACCGACGTTGTTCATGGCGCCTTGAATGCTGAACCCGAACGCTCCAACTGTGTGTGTGTGTGTGTGTGTGTGTGTGTGTGTGTGTTCCCAGAAATATATTTTTGGATGCTAAATAACTAGAGAGAGAGAGAGAGAGAGAGAGAGAGAGAGAGAGAGAGAGATATAACGGCGGGCTGGTCTTCGTGATTTCGTTTCCTTGATCTTCATGACGCAAAACTAAAAGTGAAACTTTTTAAAAATCAGAAATATAAAGAAAAAAATGTATGATCACGTAGAAATGAAAAAAAATCTTAACCAGAAGTAGTTAAAAAGTAGGCTGAATCTGACAATTTTCTTTTTCTCCTCTTCCTCCTCCTCCACCTCTTCCTCCTCTTCCTCTTTTTCACGCTCCTCCTCACCCTTCTTAAGTTACACTAATAACTTCTTCATATATAAACTTCTCAACATTTTTATAGTTGAAGAGATGTCTACGGTAATAGCCAACCAAGGTACAGGTCTGCACGTTCCTTAAGTTCAATTCCACAAAGCATGTGTTGACCCCTAAGTCAGGCAGCCTCCTCACAGGTTCACAGTGTTTCCGTTGCCTACCCCTCCACGTGTTCATGTTTCCACCTCGCCGCTTCCGGTTCATCATTCTCCTCGCCTTGCCGAAGCATGTTTCCAGTTTTCAAGTTACAATGGGCTGTATTCTGAGCGAAAATTCGATAAAAAATAAGGAACGTTTCAGGAATAGTTTCCAGGTGTTTGGGGGCGATACTCATATCCGCAACCGCTGTGAGTAATTGTAATGTTGTTTACATTGCAAGTTATCTTTTAGAAGATTTTGACATCAAACTCACAACATCCATGTACAAGTATTTCAAGGTCAAGGAAACAAGCATGGACACTCCATACAAACAGAAAATGAGGAACAGCAGACTCAAAAGAGATCTGGAGTATGCTGGTGGTGTGTTTTGAGCACCCAGTCACTGCAAGGAAAGACTATTTTCCTAGAATTTAAGTTATTCATCTTTAAACTGTAACTGTATACTTAGTTTTCATGCTTTTTACTTCATTTTGTTATTGTTGTGTTTGCAATGAAATTTTCTTCAACTTCAACAAAAAGCATTTATTTTTATACATTACAGATCATAAATATTTTTATTGTGTTTAATGCACATGTGCAAATTTCCACGCAGTGTATTTCTTTTCAGCTGTATCTTATTTTCTTAGCAAAAAATCCCATATTTCAAAATATTTTCTTTCTTGGAATTATTAATTAGTGAATAAATGAAACACTGATAATCATAATTTTCATATGCCAATATATGTGTTTACTATTGAGAAAATGTCATCCAAAATAGGCCTAGCTTCAAGCAATGTTTTAATTTTTTTCTCCTTTATTTCATACATCGCCTTAACATACTCTACACACGTAAGTAGGTATCACACAACTTAGTACAATTTTATTAAAAGTAGGCCATTATTACATTAGCCATAACAAAAACAGCCTTCCTTCCCCTGATGTTTTAAGGTGTCAGGCGTGTACGTACCTGTTAGCCTCAGTATTTCCTTCTCCTCCTCCTCCTCCTCCTCTCTCTCTCTCTCTCTCTCTCTCTCTCTCTCTCTCTCGCTCTCTCTCTCTCTCTCTCTCTCTCTCTCTCTCTCTCTCTCTCTCTCTCTCTCTCTCTCTCTCTCTCTCTCTCTCTCTCTCTCTCTCTCTCTCTCTCTCTCTCTCTCTCTCTCTCTCTCTCTCTGTCTCTCTCTCTCTCTTTATCTATCTGTTCATGTATGTATCTAACTATCTATATATACCTGTCTATCCACCTATCGCTCTCTCTCCTCTTCACCCTATCAATATAACATTTCCTTTTTTTTCCATTCCTACGTTTTCTCTCCTGCAGACTTCCTTCCCTTTTCCATTCCCTCCTTTATTTTTCTGCTCAACTCTCCCTCTCACTTTGTCTGTCTGTCTGTCTGTCTGTCTGTGTGTCTGTACACTCAATGACACAGGGCACTATAACATTACATATACATCTTTATGACTCCAAGAAGTAGTATTGGTAGTTGTTATTGTTGTGTTAGTTTTCTTTGTAGTTAAAAAAGTCTTCACTGCCCTAGCATCCTCCCATTTAATATGTCATGACTCGTTAAGTAAAATAAAGTAGTAGTAGCAGTAGGAGGAGGAGGAAGGAGAGGAAGTGGAAGAAGAGGACGAGGACGAGGTCGAAGACGAGGAGGAATAGGAAGAGGAGGAGGAAGAGTACGAGGAGGAGGAGAAGGAGGAGCTGGAAGAGGAGGAGTAGAATTATTATTATTTTTTTCTTACACTGCGGCCTGTTGCGCCGGTAGGCTTCTTCCCGGTGGATCCTGATGGTCGGTCCAAGTGTCTGTATCTCTCCGGAATCCTCATCTCTTCTTTCCCGTCAGTCAGCAGCACAGCAACACGCTCCACAGAGGCTCCAAGTTCCCTGAAAGTACCTTGGTCCGCTACACCCTTTTCTTGAGTGTCCTTTTGTTGCTTTTTCTGTGTCGGTGGTGTTGTTCGGGGAAAGTTTTTTAAAGAATGGTCCAAAGTTTTGTTGTTGTTGCAACCGATCTGTACTTCTTTCGTTTTGTGTGTATTTTCTTTTTTTCCTTCTTTGGCACGTGTTCAGTTTCTTGGCAACGTAAAATTAAATATTTGATCCACCAAGTTTAAATGAGTTTTTATTATTATTATTATTGTTATTATTATTATTATTATTATTATTATTATTATTATTATTATTATTATTATTATTATTATTATTATTATTATTATTATTATTATTATCAGTAGTAGTAGTAGTAGTAGTAGTAGTAGTAGTAGTAGTAGCAATATTTGTATTAGCATTATTTACTTCATCACTGTTAACGTCATTATGAGTGCTGTCACTGACACTTCATAACAGAAAGACACTCTAACTCTTTTCATGCTGATGCTCCCTGGTTCAGGTGATGAGGTCTCATGGGAGGGTCGGGCTGAGGGCGGTAAAAAACACAAGTTAAAACGCGAATGTCAAATCGTTCCTCTTTTTCACTTGCTTCTGTTCTGTTTTCGTTTTCTTATTATTCTCCATTTATCTCTTCCTTATATCCGACATTGTTTGATATTCAATTGCATGCTTATGTTTTGTTCTTAAATTTGGTGTTTTCTTATCGTCTTTTTCACTGATCATTCTTTATCGTTTTCGTTCTTTTTATTATATATTCTTCCCATAGGTATTTTTTGCCTTTCCATCTAATTAGCTTTTTAATCTAAGCTCCTCTGTTCTTTTATTTTTTTAGTGCGTCCTTTTTTTTCTATTTTCTAAGTTATTGTTACCTTTGTTATTGTCACCTTGCTCACCCTTGCTAACCATCCCGTTCCTTTCCTCACCTTTCCTTACCCTTTGCCTACCGCCCCTTAGCTTTCGTCATCATTCTTCACCTCACCTCTGCAAGCCTCCCCTTATCTGTGCTTACTTTTTCTCACCACTTCCTCACCTTTTCTTACCTTTGCAAATCTCCTCGTACCTTTCCTCACTACCTCACACCTTTTCTTACCTTTGCAAATCTCCTCGTACCTTCCCTCACTACCTCACACCTTTTCTTACCTTTGCAAATCTCCTCGTACCTTTCCTCACTACCTCACACCTTTTCTTACCTTGGCAAATCTCCTCGTACCTTTCCTCACTACCTCACACCTTTTCTTACCTTTGCTAATCTCCTCGTACCTTTCCTCACTACCTCACACCTTTTCTTACTTTTGCAAATCTCCTCGTACCTGTCCTTACTATTTCACGACTTCCCTCACCTCTGCAAATTTCCGCGTACCTCTCCTCACGCTTGCTTCCTTCCCTGTACCTTTCCTTATCATTCCAAACCTTTTTTACATCCCCATTCCTTTGCTTACCATTCCACACCTTTCCCCACCTTCCCTCCTCACCTGCCTCGCCTTACTCGTAACTTCTCATTGATTACCAGCTCCTCCCGCACCCGCCGCAGCCCCGCACACCAACTGACTCAAGCGCCTGTTTTCTCGCTACCTTCCTCGCCTGTGTCTGTCATCTTGCATGCGTCGAGTTATTTATATTAGTGGCGCAGTACTTGGCTGTGACGTCTTGTTTGAGTGCGTGTGTGTGGAATGCTTTATTATATGATTACATGTGTGGGTGTTGTGAAGGGGGCGGGGGTATGATAGTGTGCGTTCTGTGTGTTTGTGTGGGTGGGTCTGTGTTTTTGTGTGTCTCTAGGTATGTAGGTATGTGGGTATATGTATAGGTATGTGTATGGATGGATGATTCAGTGTGTGTGTGCGTATTTGTGTGCGTGTTTTTTTTGTGTGTGTGTATGTGTGTTGCATATAGTGTGCAAGGTTTTCGCTCTTTTCCTTATTTATATTCTATTTTATTTGCTTGCGTGTGCTTTAGTTCTCACATTGCTGTTGTTTATTTATTTTCTTTCTCTTCCTTTGTTATTTTTCATCATGCCATAACATTCCTCTCTTGTATCTTTTTGGGAATATAAATTTGATGTACGATTTATCATTTCCTTTCATTTTTTTTCATTTTTTTATTCATGAGTTCGTTTATGATCATTCTCTGTGTTTGTCTTAGTTTTTTTTGGTGTTCCTTATCCCCTTTTTCATGATTGTAGCTTTTTGATTTTTTGTTTTATGTTTGTTCTATTTCTGGGACTTTTCGATTCCGTCCATGTATATTTTTTCGTTACTCCCACTCCCTCCCTGCTTTGTGTTCATGGCCTTAATTATTATTTTTTTCTCTTGTGTTGCAGCATCTTTCCGTTTGTTTTTTTCAGTCCATTCTCCATTTTTCTTTACATCTACATGCCAGCACTTTTCACTTACAGTTTTTTGTGTGGTTATTTTCACCTTTATATAATATTATTTTTTGGAATTATATTTTCCCTATGCACCAGCATCAATCTTAACTATTTTATGTATTCCTTTTCGCCATTTTTCTATGTGTTTTTCTACATGTCATCATCTTTCTCTTTTTTGTGTTTCTCTTCAGCCTTCCTCTTTTTTTCTTTGTAACCGATTTATTTACGTGCCAACATCCTTCTTTAGTATTTTCATGTATTTTCATCTTTCATCTTTTTGTATATATATTTTTTTGTGTAACAGCATCATTCAGGCACTTTTAGGTGTGATTTTCATTTCATCCTATAATCTTTTTTTTTCGTTTTCTTTATGACTATCTATAACTTTATTGCATGTGTTTCTTTTCCATCTCCATTGTTACTTTGTCTAACTTTTTTGTATGCGTCTTTTCTGTGTCTATCATTTTCTTTATAAGCATACTATTCAGATTTCTCTCTTCATTTCAGCTCCTCTTCTTTATTCAACCAGTTTCGTCATTTCTTTATATCTTACACTGACGCAGTGTTGGTAGCATTTCCTTTCTCTTTATTCCTCGCTTTGTATCCGATGGTGTGTTCGGCGCCTCGCTCGGCAGCACATTAAGACAGCGAAAGGAATATGCATAATCACAACGCCGCGCCCACTTTGCTCATACAAATACATATTCCAGCAGAGCATTGCCTTGTGAGGGTGCCGGGGGGCCGCGTGCAGCCCCTTGTCAGCACACACTCACACACACACACACACACACACACACACACACACACACACACACACACACACACACACACACACACACACACACACACACACACACACACACACACACACGGCCCGGTAGCTCAGTGGATAGAGCGTCTGCCTCACAAACAGAAGGACCGGGGCTCGAATCGCCGGCCGGGTTAAGATAAGTTGGGTTTATCTTCTTTCACATGTAGCCCCTGTTCACCTAGCAGTGAGTAGGTACGCGACGTAAGGCAAGGAGTTGTGACCTCGTTGTCGCGGTGTGTTGTGTGTGAGTGGTCTCAGTCCTACCCAAATATCGGTACTACGAGCTCTGTGCTCTTCCGTAGGGGAACGGCTGGCTGTCTCGAGAGAGACCCGCAGCAGACCAAGAGGTGAATTACACACACACACACACACACACACACACACACACACACACACACACACACACACACACACACACACACACACACACACACACATTCACACACTAAGAGAAAGAATCACACGACGAAGGAGTAAATCAAATTAGGATTGAAAACTTTTAGAGACGGAACAACAAGAAAAGGAAAGAAGGAAAGAACGGGAGGATTATAAGTATGAAGAAAATGATGGAAGGAAGGGAGGATACACACACACACACACACACACACACACACACACACACACACACACACACACACACACACACACATGCCTCCAGGGTGTTACTGTCACGGCCGCTGGAATATTCTCTCGGCTGTCCCGCGCCTTGACGGACGTGTGATGGAAAGGCTGAAAATTAGGATGTGATGAATGATACGTAAGGTGGAAAGGTGGGCGCGGCGACAGAACGTGTGCTGCAGGGTGTACCGTTGTAATGCAGAATGTATATAAGAGGAAGGGGAGTGGTTAATAACGGGCAATAAGATGGAAAGATAGTAGTAGTCTGGCTATATTTGTATATAACTAAGAGACGGCGGAGTGACTGATGAAGGTTAATGAGATGGCTTTATAATAGTCGATGCGGCAACAGAACACGACTTATTACTTTATCTTTACAGTGAAGGAGGCAGCTCAATGGCGAAATATATTAAACGGTAAGATTTTGACTTGTACAAATATGTGGGTTGCCATTCTATTGTTTTGTTTATCCTAAAATCAGTTATGAGTATGGTTTGACCCGCCCAAACCGAAAAAAAAAAGTAAAATACGGATGGTACAAAAAGAAGCAAAGGAGAACACGTTGCCATGCAGAGTTGAGCGCTAAGTCCTTCAACTTTTTTCTTTGCTGACAGCAAAGAATTTTAAAACTCCTCGCCGCCCAGCCTCGTCCAGACTGGCGGGACAGCTCGGCAAGGAGCCGCTGGGCGCGCGCCTGTCGCGGGGACGTTAGGGGGACTGTTAGTGTTGAGGCGTGGGAGCCGCGGCGCCGCTGGCCAAGGCGGTACCTGCCTGTTGTGATTCACCTGCCTCATATACTTGTCTTTGCTTAGCTGCCCATACCTGTCTCATTAACCTGGCCTTTCCCTTCCTACTCAGGGTGTCTCTTACCTATATTTAACTCATTAATCTGGCCTATTACCTGGCCTCTTGCCCAACGTGTCTCATTTGCCTACCCTTACCTAGCTGCCGTACCTGTCTTTCTCTTGCCTCATTACCTGCCTTTTCTAACTCCTTTACCTGTCCACGTGTGTCATTTACCTGGCCTTTTCTAACTTTCCTAATTGCGAATTACCTCCCTGGTTACCTTCTTCTCGTTTACCTTACCTCTCACTCACCTGCCTCACATACTTGCCCTTTTCTCTTCTACCTGCCTTTTCTAACTGCTTCACCTGTCCTTCCCGTCTCTTCTGTCTCACCTGCCTTTTACCTTCCCTTCTCCTGTATCCTTCGCTGTCTCATTACCTGACCTTATCTAATTGCTTTACTGGTTTCTTCATGTCTCATTTACCTGGTCTAATGTCTTGACTACCCGAAATGACTCAAAACTTACGTGGCTCACATATTCTCTCTACCGGCATTCTTTCCCTAGCCTCTCTAACTGACCCTGTCTTCTAATTACCTGTTAGAACTGAAAGTCAAACCTTCACAACTTTTATTATGCTTTAAAAATGTGAAACTAAATGTGTTCGGTAAAAGTGGAAAGTAATTAGCAAATATACATTATTAACAAATAAATCATTAAGCAGAATAGGCCGGTAACATATTTATGCAGTTAATTAAATAAATGAGTGAACTTCAATTATTCTTTGCGGGAATGGAAAAGTATATTTGTTTCATCTAAGTTAACAAGCCATTAGTCAACATACTGGTAATTAAAGAACAGGTGATGTGATTACTATAGGTGAGCACCTAATGAAGCGTGACGTTGTAAGTGCATCATTACGGCTCGTCTTAAAATGTTAAATATAATGTAAGAAAACAAGTCATTGCCAAACTGCTTTTATACTAACAATACTGTTCTTACATTCCTTCCCTTTAGTGTTTATTTCCCCTTCGTACTTTACTGTAACGCAACAGGTAAGGATGATTTTACAGGTGGCTAATTAAATTGGTTAAATTAATTGCAGCATGGAGATGGACGTTGTAATGAAATAAACTACTAAATTTGTATCGAATAAGAAATAAGTCCTAAAGCAATAAGGAATCACGGACAAAAAAAAAAGTCAAACAAGATTGGAATTACAGGATATAGAAGGTCGTAAGCAAGCAAGGTGACACAAGGCAGGTGAATAACAGACCAGGTGACCTTAAATAGGGATGCTTCTTCCTGGAAATGTATTTCGTATGACCTAAATTACATATTGGATCATTATCAGGGCAGTCAAATTAACAATGATTGCAACTGGTTCGGTGATGAGCTATTCCCAGCCCTCACTTCCTTTCCTTCCCTTTCCTCTCCCTTTCCCTCAATTTCCTTCTCTTCCCTTCCTTTTCCTTTCATTCTATTCCTTTCCTTTCTCTCCAGTTCCTTCCTTTCTCTTTCCTTCCCGTCCCTTCCTTTCGTTCGCCTTAAAGTTTGAGGAGGAATACCATCAATAAATCATAGCTCCATCAGCCTCTTCAATTAATTTGCACCTTTCTTTTTTTCGATAACTTGATTTACCTCATTTTAGTGTTGTCACATTACTACCATTTCATATTCGCCTGCGAGTATAAGGCTAAATATCATTAATGACTTCATCATCTTCATCTCTTAGATTAAACTGGGTCATTTGTTTGTCACCTTGCATTATATGACTTCGTTCTCATCACATTACCACTGATTCATATTCGCTTGGGAGTGTGAGGCTAAATTCCATCAAATACCATCCCTACTTGAATCAAATTGCGCCATTCTTTATTTGTAAATTGTATTTCACTTCGTCCTTACCACACTGTTATTACACCCTATTCGCCTTGAAGTAATAGGTTAAATATCATCAATGCATCGTCCCTTCTTTTGATTGAACTGCATCATTCGTGTTTCTCATCTTTTTTTTTTTCTTCGTTACCATAATATTTTTGCTACTTTTTGTTCGCCTTGGAGTGTGAGGGAGAACATCGTCACGGCATGAGGCCACAGCGAGGGCGAGATTAAGAACTTTGCAAGTCCTCGTACTCGGCCACTTCACCTCCTCGCGTCACAATTCTTGAGGGCGACACATTTTAACCTCATCGGGAGCGAGAACGAGAGCCCACCCGTCCTCTCCACCTCCAGTCCTCGCCCTCCACCTCGCGTCACAAACTTGAGGCCGACGCACTGCAGTCACTTCGAGAGGGAAATCAAAAGCCCACACGTCCCCATCCACCTCCTCGTCCTCTTCCTCGTAGCCTCTTCTCCGCGGCACTGGCTTAAAAGTGCAACACGCTGAGGACGCACCAAAAGGGAAGACCGACACGCCAGCCCTGCCAAGCCTCGCCCTCTTACGCCGCGCGGTGAGGGTGAGGGTCAGGATAACTTAATGCAGACCTCACTCGCGTCGGTCGTCACTGTTCTGTCAGCAGGCAAATCAAGGACGCAAGGAGCGTGTGCACCCATCAGACACTCGGGGCCCGCCATTACCCCGCCCGACTCTGGGACTTGCATCACGGCGAGGGCCACTCAGCGCCGCCTCAAGGGCCTGGCGAGCCGTCGCGATGCCGGAGTGTGTCTGGGAACGGCCTGTGGAGAGTGGAGAACGGCTTGTGGGAGGGTGGAGTAGGGGAGTTAGAGGGGAATGGGGGGATGTTTGGGTGTTTGGGTGGGTGGGTGGTATTTGGAGGGGTCAAGGATGTTTGGGGGATGGATGTGATGGTGGTGGTGGTGGTGATGGTGGTGGTGGTGGTGGTGGTGTGTGTGTGTGTGTGTGTGTTCGGATCAGCTCATAAGGGTTTGGGTGCAGCTTGAGACATTAAGGTGACAGCAAGACTCCTCTAGACTTTGGACGTAAAAACTAAAGACTGCGAGCGCGATTTTTTTTTTTTTTTTTTTTTTGTGTGTGTGTACTCTACATGAGCTCATAAAAGAACACAAACCATGAACACCGGGAAAGCAACAGTTACCACCGGGACGAAGCGAATTTACAAATTGGAGACGCGGGAGCTCGTTTTTCGGCTCGACAAATGGCGGCAAACACATGAAACATTTACCAACTTACAACGAGTTTGGGGAAAGAACAAGGCGGACCAGCCAGTGGGGAGGTAGGGGGGGAAGTACCTTTCATTCGTCCAACTCGTGTAGTAAAGATTTAAGAACATGTATTTGAGAGACAAGAGTTTGAGTTTTAGAACAAAACGAGATGCTTTTGCTCAGACCAACTCGCGTGATGATTTATGAACATCCCTTGAGGAACTTCGGAGGATAAGAGGGGGCAAGGGTGGGCACATAGGGTGGGCGAGTTTGGATATGTAGGGTGGCACGGGAGGGTAATGATGGGTACATAGGGTGGGCAAGGGTGGGTAGACAGGCTATGGAAGGGTGTGCGAGGGTGGGTACAAGGACTGGGCATGTGGGGGTCATAGGTAGGCAATGGTGGATAAGGAAAGAACAGAGTGGGCATTGAAAGTTAAGCAGGGTGGGCAGGGTAGGCTATGGTGGGCAAGGATGGGGAAAGGAGGGCGGTAACTTCCGTCCTGCATCAAGTCATAAATCTGAGCTTTGGGTTAAAGAGGAGGAGGTTCAAGCGATTCAAGTGTTGCCACTGGATTAGACTAGAGTCCCTTGATAGAGAGAGTACCGACAACCTAAGATTTGGACGGCATTATTGGCCCTGGTATTCGCCGCGCTTTTCAAACGCCCGCACAAGCGCTCTTGTATTTCTGTTTCACAGCCATACAGGTCGTTCACTGAAACTGAGCACACTTGTTTCAGACCTGCACACCCTCCGCTAACAGCCAGCAGGGAGCCAGCAGCCAACGAGCTCTGGGAAAATAAAAAAAGAGACAGTTTGTGTCTACATCAACAGGGATCGCCAACCCACCTGTACGCCCTTATACTCTACCATAATTTGGTCACCAGCCGTTGTAATGTGCCGTAAGAAGGTGACAGGAGATCATTATTAGCCGTACGATCAGCCACCATGAGTAACCCATCCAGGTGTCCTGGGGAAAGCCAGCATAACCTCTTATGTATTGTAAGACCCAGACACCACCTTCACCCACTATCACCACCACCACCACCACCACGATTTTCAACGCATTAACATTCAGTCTTCACTTCCTGTGCCTGCCAACTGTTTAATTGTCCGAAAACATCACCTGGCGCCGGGACGAGAACTGTGGCCGTGTTGGCTTTAAGAGGGATAGTTAAGTAGAAGGAAGAGGAGGAGGACGAGGAGGAGCAGGAGTATACCCATAAACAATTCTGCCTTAGCAACGGGAACAGAGGAACACAAAGAGGCGGTGAAACATTAAGGGAACATCACCACTTTATTCCCACCCAAAGTGTTGCGTTGGTGTGTTGCGACTCGTGTGTTGCGGTGAAGTCACTAACCACTGACACCACCACTAACACTTCTCCTTTGGCTGATACTTTCTTCCTCTTTTTTAATCCAACCTTGTTTTCTCTCCCTTCCTCTCTCCTTCCCTTACTCTTATCATCTTTCCTCCTCTTTCTTCCTCTTATCCTCCACTGTATGTCCTGCCTTACCTCTCCCTTTCCCTCTCCGCTTTCCTCCTCTCTTCCCCTCTCCTCTCTTACCTCCTCTCTTGCTTCCCTCTATCCTTGACTGGAAAGGTGACAAACAGGTGTTATGGAGAGGGAGGAGGGGGAGGGTGTCGTCTGGATGCTTTACCAACACTAGAAGGGTCTTTATACTGTCAGGACAAAAGAGGTGTTATGATAGCAGTAACACTCGCTTTTAGACGCTAACACCGCTGAAATGTTACCGCTGCCACCACTGCCACCACCAGGGTCTCTCATCACTATCATCACTAACCTCATCTTCATCACCAATAACCTTCAAACCGTCACTATCACAACATACATACTATCACACACCATCGTATATTTAAATCTCCTTCGTCATTTTTTTATCCGCAAGTCACACACACTGGTTGGAAGAAAAAGGAATAGGAAAGTGGAAGGAGCAGGAGGAGAAGGGAAGGAGGAGTATGAAGGGGAGAAGAATGAGGGTGAAAGGAGGAGGAGAAGGGAAGGAGAGTGCGACGAGGAGGAGGAAGAGGAGGAGGAGGAGGAGGGAAGGAACACACTCGCACGCACGCCGTCACCTCTCGTATTGCGCTGCAAGCGCCATCATACATTTTCCTCGCCAACTCTTGTCACGGACTTGGCCTTTCTCTCCTCGCACCGCCTCGCGTCCGCTCCAGGCCCGCCGAAGTGCCTCTCCCGCGGCCCAACGAGCCCGTCCATCGCCGCCAAGGTTATCGCCGCCACGGCCTCCCTCACGCCCGTCCCCGAAGAAAACGAGGTGCGCCAGGTTTCCCTCACGCTGGTTTGTCAAGGTCACACTCAGCCAAGCGAACGCAGTCTCCAGTGTTTAAACTTGTCAAGGGAAAGAAAACGACACACGAAGTTATTTTCCTTCACTCATAGTAGTTTAATGTTGTGGTTCATAACCGTCACGTTGGTTTAAGATGTCAAGGTCATACATAAGCGACCTCAGCCTCCCATAAGCTTGTCGGGGGAATGAAAACGACACCACGTTCTTTTTCTCCACTCATTGGTTTTAAGTTAATTGCTCATAATTCTTACGTTGTTTTAAGAAGTCAAGGTCACACTCACATCCAAACAACCTCAACTCCACTTAGGCTGGTCGGGAGAAGACAATGTCACACCAAGTTAGTTTCCTTTACTTTCTTTCTCAGTCTGGTTTTAATGAAGTAAGTGTTGTTTGTTTAGGAAGTCAAGGTCACTCTCAGCCAAGCGGCCTCAGCCTCCCCTCAAGCTTGTCGGGGAAAGAAAGCGACACACCAAGTTATTTTCCTTTACTCTCACAAGTTTAATAATGAGGAGTTAGTGGCTCATAATCGTCACGTTTGTTGGAGACGTCAAGGTCAGACTCAAACATCCAAGCAACCTCAGACTTGTCGGAGGAAGAAAATGTCACACCAAGTTCGTTTCCTTCACTCACTTTTGAAGAGGTCAGTGTCTCGTAACTTTAAAAGTCCTCAGTCTTTCTCTTTGCTCTACATTTTTGACTGTCCGTTGAAACCATGAAAGAAAGGAATCAAACAGAACGAAAAGAAGGGGAAGGGAAGTTTTTTTTTTTAATATTATGAAGGAAGGGAAGGGAAAAAAGGGGATGAGAAGGGAAGGAATGTAAATTGACGGAAGGATTGTGACAGGAAGGAGTGGGAAGGGGACGGGGAAGGAAACGAGGAATAGTGGAGAAGGAAATCGAAGTAGTGGGAAGGGGATGAGGGAGGGAAGGAGGGAATAAAAAGAAATAGTTTGATGTCCGACCTCGTACAGTGATCTTGGCGATTGTCTCTGCTCGTCTCAACATAATTCGCTTTGTGACGTCTTTTCCTCAGTCAGGGTAACTTACTGATCATCCATGTATTGGCTTACAATGACGCGCAGTACTGTTTTGAAGAAGAAAAAAACATGTGGGGTCGTGGTGCTCGAGCAGCCCCGCGCGTCGCTCAGGGATCCGGAAAGGTTCGAAGTGACTCGCCAGGTGATGTTCACTCTCACGGCAGACTGAATTATGTAATTTATTTATTTTCTTTAAATTTAAGATACGTTCCGACTCCCTGGGGCAGGTGTGTGTACAGTGGTGGGTTTTATGACTTAGTGATTGGTAACAATAGTTGGTAGAGCCTCACGCCTCGCAGTAACATCTGTTCAGCAGGTAACCACTCAGCCTAGCCTCGCCCCGCCGCCCGCCACGCAGCCGTCGCGTCTGCGCACACCGTCACGGCGACGTTGAACTGTCTCGCTGATTTGCTCAATACTCTGCCTCTAATAACAATCCCATCATCTTTTCTCATTCATACTTTTATTCAATGTTAGATAATGTCTCTTCTTATACCAGTTTTATTATGTTTATCCATTTAGCGGGAAGGGAGAGGTGGCATTTGCTTAGTCAAGTTAACCAGATAACGCGACCGTTTTCTATCACTATATAAGCATCACGTCACCCCGCCTCGTTGAATCCCCTCCGCTCTCCACTGTCTCCACTCTCCAGTAACCAGTCAATCAGTCAAGTGTGTGCGTGTGTCTGTGTGTCCGTGTTTGTCTGCGGCGAGTAATTTGCGGCAAGGATGGAGCGGCGAGTGTCGGGCGTGAGGTAAGCCAGCCAATTAAGTGTCGTGACAGCCATCAGCGTCACGAGCTGCTTGGCGGCGTGTAATTTGTGGAGCCAAGCGATGAAGTGTTCGGGGAAGTACCGCCAGGCTGAAGGGTCGCCGGGACACTGTGTAGCCCGTGTGTCAGGGTCCGCCTCCCTTGTGGGTGACAGATACATACGATTAAGATGAGCAAGGGGCGATTGGTATCAAGTCATCATATTAATTAATTACAAACATTAAGATTCCATTAAGTGTGTTTAGTGTCAGGCGCTCCACTCTGCACCGGTAAGGCTTTGGAGTCATCGTTATTTACCGTTTAAAAGCTACATACGTTTACGATTATGCAAAGGCGGAGGATATGAAGGAAGAAACATTGAAATAAAGGTACAGTATAATGAATTATGTTGTCATCACATAAACATTGATGATGATATCGTATAAAATAAGGTGTATAGTGATAAGGTGTCAACTTGTACAAAATAAGGTATAGTATAGTAATTCACGTGTCATCATTTAAAAAAGAAAAGGAGTAAAGTGCGTAACGGTAATTTGTAAACTATCCCAACAAATAACAAGTTCTTCTATACGACCTGAAGCATCTCGAGACGCCTCGCAAACCTGAACTGATTCGTTTTGAGGCACCGTCACCTGGTTTTGCGATATGCAGCTTTTTTATACGTTTGTTACATTATAAAGAAAATATGCCAAGAAAAAGTTTGAAGCGAAGTCTGTTCATTTCATGGAAGGCGACAAGCACTTCAGAGGCTGTCGTTGGTTTGGTCTCGCCTCGACGCCTCGTGGTGAGGGAGTGTGTGTAACACGGCCGCGAGTCATCGTTACGTTAACTTGAAACACTGTGGCCGTTACAATATTTAGGAAATCTTGATATATTTGTTTCTGAAGAAAAATAAAACTAATTAGATAACCTTTTAAGGGAACATCAGCCATGTCAGTCTTCCTGCCACGCACCAAAGAGACACCTTCGTGAACCCCTGGACGCCTCGGCACAAAGGCGAGACGCACACACATTAAGGTTAACTTACTCATCTCTGCAACGTTTTGTCACACCAGTCAGTCTGAACCTCGCTGGAACATTTTAGGTAAACTCTGGACGCCTTGATCCGAAGATACTCTATGTCAGTCTACATTTAATCCCCAAAAGTGCCTCAAATAACCTTTCAGAGTTAATCTTACTTAACACAACAGCTAATACATTATGAAACGTCTTCATCCGAAGACCAAGTATGTCAGTCTACGTTTAAATATTAAAATACCTTAGATAGCCCTTTTAAAGTAAGTCATACCAGTGAGTAACACTAACGGACTTTTTGTTTCCTTTTCTTTTTACTCTTGAGCTGCCTTCTTTCCCTTAAAGAAAAAGTAGCAAAAAGAAAAAAAAATCCCAGGACGTCTTGACCTGGACACGCACGGACGCGGAGCCCAAATACAGTTCATCTTGAAACAAACACAGCGTCCAGGCCTTCAGTGGCCCGGGGAGCGAGCGAGGGAGAAACAGATTAAGGCGGGATACCGAAGAGTCGTGTCGCGCATTGGTCACCGCTGGGCTGACAGGCGGCGGCGGAGTAGAAGGAAGGAACATTCGGCTAATCAAAGCCTGGCCGCGGCCTGCCATGCCTCGCGACGGCTGACTTGCCCGGGAAAGTTAGTCACCGCCGCGCTGAAACACTCCATCAAAGGATGGCATCCTGCCCTGCCTACCGCGCCTCCTCCGCCCCCTCCTCCATCTATTCCCCATGCTATTCCTTCTCCCTCTCCTCCTCTTCCTACTATAATGCTACTTCTCTTCCTCCTCCTGTTCTTATCCTTCTTTCTTCTCCTCTATCCCCCTATCATGTTACTGCTTCTGTTCCTCCCCTCCTCCTCCTCCTCCTCCTCCTCCTCCTAGTTCTCCTAGTTCACGGCCTACAGAAAGATGGAGAAGCAAAGGGAGATAAAAGTAAATAGATAGAAAGACAGTGTGCGTGTGGGTGGGATTTGTGTGTGTGTATGTGTATGTGTGTGTGTGTGTGTGTGTGTGTGTGTGTGTGTGTGTGTGTGTGTGTGTGTGTGTGTGTGTGTGTGTGTGTGTGTGTGTGTGTGTGTGTGTGTGTGTGTGTGTGTGTGTGTGTGTGTGTGTGTGTGTGTGTGTGTGTGTGTGTGTGTGTGTGTGTGTGTGTGTGTGTGTGTTTACCGTGCTACAGAACTCTCGCATTTTTTTTCAGTTTCTTTGTTTCTAAATACACCCCGCCTCATTTTGTCCCTCCCTCCATTCCTTCTCTCTCCTCCTCCTCAACCTACTTCAGGAACAAAACACTCACTAATTGTCTCCCTCCTCCGCCTCATTCCTCCCTCCCTCCTCTCCCTCAAACCTTCTCTCCCTCACTTCCCGAAACAACAGACTCTACTCCCTCCCTCCCTCCCTCCCTCCCTCCCTCCCACTCCCTGACTTGTCTATATTCTTCTCCATCTGCAATTCATGACGAGTATTTTTTTCGCGAAATTTTAAAGTTTTCATTAATATAAGTGAACCTGCGGTGCGGTGCGATATTTTGTTTTTGTTTATTTCATTGGAGATCAGATTTACTGACAAATGCACGCGCGCGCGCACACACACACACACACACACACACACACACACACACACACACACACACACACACACACACACTAACACACACACACACACACACACACACACACGCACGCACTAACACACACACGTCCGCACACCATTCTCCCTTATGTCTCATCATCATTTGTTCTTGCTCTTCATTTTTTTTTTAAGTCTTCCTTTTCCCATTTTTACCGCACATTGTTTTTTCTTCCATTCTCTTCATTTCTTCCTTCCTCACCCTTTTCTTGGCACCCTTTCCTACTCATCCTATTTCCTTCACCCTTTTCCCCTCACTTTTCTTCACCCTTTTCCCTTCGCACTCTCCTCTTCCCCTCCTCTTTCCCTCACCCTTCTCCATCACTCTCCTCCCTTTATCTTTCAATTACTAGGCGAGAAAGGAGTGTGTCTGTCGGCAGGTGTGTGTGATACAGGTGTGCGGAGGGGGGTGAGGAGGGGGAGGGGGAGGTGGTGGTGGTTGTGGTGGTGGTGGTGGTAGATTTAGAGTAGGAGTTTGAAGGTAGCAGAAGTGATAGTTAAGATAGTTATACAAGTACATAAGAACATAAGAACGTAAGGAGTCTGCAAGAGGCCGGTTGGCCTATACAAGGCAGCTCCTGTACACTCAACCCCACCTTACCTCACCATCCATGGCTTTATCTAACCTCTTCTTGAATGTATCTACGGTATTGGCACCCACGACATGGCTCCCAAGCCTGTTCCATTCATCTACCACTCTATTGGTGAACCAATTCTTGCCTATGTCTTTGTTAAATCTGAATTTGTCTAACTTAAAACCATTGCTACGCGTCCTGCCTAGCTCTCTTACTATCAAAATCTTATTGACATCTCCTATATTAGAGCCCTTCATCCATTTATAGACTTCGATCAAGTCTCCTCGCAACCTTCGCCTTTCTAGAGAGTGTAGATTTAACTTCTTCAGCCTGTCTTCATAAGGCAAGTTTCTCACCCCCTGAATCATCTTTGTCATCCTCCTCTGTACAGATTCTAACATCTTGATATCCATTCTACTATAGTAGGGGGACCAGAACTGAACTGCAAAATCGAGATGAGGTCTAACTAGTGCTAAGTAAAGTTTGAGGATGACTTCAGCGCTCCTATTGCTTACGCTCCTTGAGATGAAACCAAGTACTCTGTTTGCCCGATTTTTAGCCTGAATGCATTGAGCCCTAGGAAGGAGGTCAGCGCTCACTAGTACTCCTAAGTCTCTCTCACGCCCAGACCTGCTTAGAGGAGTGTCATTTAAGTAGTAATTGTGTAAGGGGTTATTCCTACCTACACTGAGAATGCTACACTTCCCGACATTGAATTCCATCTGCCACTTCCCCGCCCAATCATATAGTCTGTCAAGCTCATCCTGGAGAACGCTAGCGTCCCTGTCTGATTGGATTACTCTACCGATCTTGGTAACATCTGCAAACTTACTGACATCACTACTAATTCCTGTGTCCAAGTCATTGATGTAAATAATAAAAAGCAGAGGCCCCAGCACCGACCCTTGTGGCACTCCACTCGTAACACTGCCCCATTCAGATTTTTTACCACTCTTTTTCTCTTTTCTTTCCCTTTCTTTCATTTTCATTTTCTTACATCATTCCTTCCCCTTTCTATTCGGGCATTACTCCTCCCCCTCTTCCTCACCCTTCCCCTTCCTCCTCTCCTCCTCTCCTCCCCTCCTCTTCCTCACCCATCCCCTTCCTCCTCTCCTCACCCCCTCTTCCTCTCCCTTCCCCTTCCTCTTCTCCTCCCCCCCTCCTCCTCTCCCCCTTTCTCCCCTCCTCACCCCTCTTCCTCTTCCAACACCTTCCTCATCCCCTCTTGCCCCTTCCTTCTCCCCCCTCGCCTTCATCCTCCCCCCTCCCCCTCCCCCTCTCCCTCCCCGGCTCAACCAATCGGATCACCGCCTCAACAGCCTCATCAAACAAGCGATCGGATAATCAAGAGTTGATTCGGTAATTTCACGTAATCGTTTAATTGAAAAAAAGGAGAAAAAAAAAATGTTAAGAAAAAAATGTCTTGCAGTGTTAATCGGCATGGTTTATTGGTAATATATTATTTTTCTTTATTTGTTTATATTTTTCTTCGTTATTGATGTTTTGTCTTCGTTATTCATTGTTTCGTTAATGTCAGTAATTGGACGAGGTGGTTGAGGGGGGAGGGAAGGAGAGGGGAGGGGAGGGAAGGAAAGGGATGGAAGGGAAGGAAAGAAAAGTGATGGGGAAGTGAAGAGGCGAAGGGGAAGAGGAGTAAGGGGAAATGGGAGGAACTAGAGGAGGGCGGTGCTTAGGTAAGATGAAGTGAAGAAGAAGAAAATATAAGACTGTTAAGGGAAAGAAAGTGGTGCAAAGAATAGCAGTGAAGAAGTGATTGGGGAAGAAAAATGAGGAAAGGGAAAGGAAGGAAAGACGAATGAAAAGTAGAAACAGTACGCGACAGAAAGAAAACGCAGAGAGTAGGCTGGAGTAGGTAGGAAGACACCTACCGAACGGGCGCAAGCCACTCCCGATGAGGTATATATGGGAGGTGAGAAGGGAGCTGAAGCCCTCCAAAGACCCTTCCCATGTCCGCACTAACCGTTTCCCTATTGTCTCACCAACACCGGAGAGTAGTTCAGCATGCTCTCTAAAGACAGATCCTCTCTTTATCCACACCACACTACATCCACACAACATATACACCTTTTCCCAAAATTAAAATTTCAAAATGGCGCACCTACACCAAGCCTCGAGGTCCCCGCCTGGGAGGGACCTAAATTCCCCAGGAGGACTCCTTCTGGCTGCCGACCCGAGAGGTGTCTTGATAACTCCTCGAACCTTTTTCTTCTCAATTTCTGCAACATTCGCGGTCTTCGCTCTAACTTTCATTCTGTGGAACATCATCTCTCCTCCTCTAAACCTCACCTTCTCTTCCTTACCGAAACACAGGTTTCTGAGGCTACTGTCAGCAATCTCTACTCTGTTCCCTCCTACTATCTCTATCCTAAATTTCAATCCAAAGCTGGATGTTGCGCCTACGTGCGCAACGACATCACTTGCTCTCGTGCCCACGACCTTGACTCTTCTGAATTTTCCACCATCTGGCTAAGACTTCATTGTCATTCTATTACTAAATACATATGTGCTGTTTATCTCTCACCTAACTCTACCAACTATGTAAAATTCTTTGACTATTTGAATTCTAAAGTGAAGCACATCTTGACCCACTCTCCCTTCGCTGAAATCTCCATCCTAGGAGATTTCAATGTTCACCACCAGCTTTGGCTTTCATCCTCTTTCACTGACCATCCTGGTGAACAAGCCTACAACTTTGCTATCCTCAACGACCTAGAGCAGTTGGTCCAGCACCCTACACGTATTCCCGACCGTCTTGGAGACCGGCCCAACATTCTAGACCTCTTCCTTACCTCAAACCCTTCTGCTTATTCTGTCAAACTGTTCTCTCCGTTGGGCTCCTCCGATCACAATCTTATTTCTGCATCCTGTCCTATCGCTCCTGTACACCCTCTGGACCCACCGAAGAGGCGATGCTTCTGACATTTTGCTTCAGCTCGGTGGGACGACCTGAGGATGTACTTTTCCGATTTCCCGTGAAATGATTATTGCTTCCAGGATAGAGACCCCTCTGTGTGTGCTCAGCGCATCACAGAGGTGATTGTCTCTGGAATGGAGGCATACATTCCTCGTTCTTTCTCTACTCCTCACGCTAAAAAGCCTTGGTTTAATCACACTTGTTCTTGTGCTATCAATGATAGAGAGGTAGCTCACAAAAGGTACCAGAGCCTTCAAATTATTGCTAATTATGAACTTTACATTTGTGCCCGAAATCGAGCCAAATCTATTCTCCGACTAACCAAAATTTTTTTCATTAATAGAAAATGCCAAAACCTTGCTTTCTCTAACTCTTCCCGTGACTTCTGGCATCTAGCCAAAAACATCTCCAACTTCACTTCTTCATCTTTCCCTCCACTCCTCAGTCCTGACGGCATCACTGCCGTCTCATCTATCTCTAAGGCTGAACTCTTCTCTCAAACTTTTTCTAAAAACTCCACTCTGGACGATTCTAGGCATATTCCTCCTACTCATCCCCCCTCTGACTCCTTTATGCCTGTTATAAAGATTCTTCAAAATGATGTTTTCTATGCCTTCTCTGGCCTCAATCCTCAGAAGGCTTATGGACCTGATGGAGTGCCTCCTATTGTCCTTAAAAACTGTGCCTCCGTGCTGTCACCCTGCCTGGTCAAACTCTTTCACCTCTGCCTGTCAACATCTACCTTTCCTTCTTCCTGGAAGTATGCCTTCATACAGCCTGTGCCTAAGAAGGGTGACCGCTCCAATCCCTCAAACTACCGTCCTATAGCTTTACTTTCTTGTCTATCTAAAGCTTTTGAATCAATCCTTAACCGGAAGATTCAAAAGCACCTTTCCACTTCTGACCTTCTATCTGATCGCCAGTATGGGTTCCGCAAGGGGCGTTCTACTGGTGATCTCCTAGCCTTCTTAACTGACTCTTGGTCATCCTCTCTTAGCCGTTTCGGTGAAACTTTTGCTATTGCGCTGGACATATCAAAAGCTTTTGATAGGGTCTGGCACAAATCTTTGCTTTCCAAACTACCCTCCTACGGTTTCTATCCTTCTCTCTGTACCTTTATCTCCAGTTTCCTTTCTGACCGTTCTATTTCTGCCGTGGTAGACGGTCACTGTTCTTCCCCTAAATCTATTAACAGTGGTGTCCCACAGGGTTCTGTCCTTCTCCCACTCTTTTTCCGTTGTTCATTGATGATATTCTTTCCAAAACGAACTGTCCTATCCATTCCTACGCCGATGATTCCACTCTGCATTACTCAACTTCTTTTAATAGAAGACCCACCCTACAGGAACTTAACGACTCAAGGCTGGAGGCTGCAGAACGCTTAGCCTCAGACCTTACTATTATTTCCGATTGGGGCAAGAAGAACCTGGTGTCCTTCAACGCCTCAAAAACACAGTTTCTCCGCCTATCCACTCGACACAATCTTCCAAACAACTATCCCCTATTCTTTGACAACACTCAGCTATCACCTTCCTCAACACTAAACATCCTCGGTCTATCCTTAACTCAAAATCTCAACTGGAAACTTCATATCTCATCTCTTACTAAATCAGCTTCCTCGAGGCTGGGCGTTCTGTACCGTCTCCGCCAGTTCTTCTCCCCTGCACAGTTGCTGTCCATATACAGGGGCCTTGTCCGCCCTCGTATGGAGTATGCATCTCATGTGTGGGGGGCTCCACTCACACAGCTCTTCTGGACAGAGTGGAGGCTAAGGCTCTTTGTCTCATCAGCTCTCCTCCTCCTACTGACAGTCTTCTACCTCTTAAATTCCGCCGCAATGTTGCCTCTCTTTCTATCTTCTATCGGTATTTCCACGCTGACTGCTCTTCTGAACTTGCTAACTGCATGCCTCCCCCCCTCCCGCGGCCCCGCTGCACTCGACTTTCTACTCATGCTCATCCCTATACTGTCCAAACCCCTTATGCAAGAGTTAACCAGCATCTTCACTCTTTCATCCCTCACGCTGGTAAACTCTGGAACAATCTTCCTTCATCTGTATTTCCTCCTGCCTACGACTTGAAGTCTTGCAAGAGGAGGGTATCAGGACACCTCTCCTCCCGTATTTGATCTTGCTTTCGGCCACCTCTTTTGTTTCTTTTTTAGGAGCAGCGAGTGGCGGGCTTTTTTTTTTATTATTGTTTTCTTTTTTTGTGTG
>NC_066509.1:26971647-26976647 GCF_024679095.1 Eriocheir sinensis | reverse complement strand
TGTGTGTGTGTGTGTGTGTGTGTGTGTGTGTGTGTGTGTGTGTGTGTGTGTGTGTGTGTGTGTGTGTGTGTGTGTGTGTGTGTGTGTGTGTGTGTGTGTGTGTGTGTGTGTGTGTGTGTGTGTGTGTGTGTGTGTGTGTGTGTGTATTCCATATATTCTTCCTGTTTGGCTCCATTTTGCTGTAATCATTAACCGTTTTCTTTTTATCTCGTTTTTACAGGTAAGTCTTCTGTTCATCTGTCTGGTGGTTCGTCAGGTATGGAGTTATGTGGCTAGTAGTAGTTGTAGTAGTAGTAGTAGGAGGAGGAGGAAGAGGAAGAGGAAGAGGAGGAGGAGGGGGAGGAGAAGGAGGAGGAGGAGGAGGAGGAGGAGGAGGAAGAGAAATATTACGAGAAAGAGGAAGTGGGTGAAGAGATTGAGGAGATGTGGGAGGAAGAGAAGTAAGAGGAAGAGAAGTAGGAGGAGAAGCAAAAGGAGGAAGAGGAGGAGGAGGAGGAGGAGGAGGAGGAAGAGAAATATTATGATAAAGAGGAAATGGGTGAAGAGATTGAGGAGATGTGGGAGGAAGAGAAGTAAGAGGAAGAGAAGTAGGAGGAGAAGCAAAAGGAGGAAGAGGAGGAGGAATAATAATAATCTTAATAGTAGTCATGGTAATTTTTTTTGGTCATTCTTACCATTATTTCTATTCTTATCTAAACACTCCTAACATAAACGAGCATATATAACTTAAATGGTAGTTCTGGTAATTGTCATCCTTCTTTTTATCGTTCCCACCATTATTTCTATTTTATCGTAAGAATCCGAAAATTACCACCGGTTTAAAGCTCAAAGCCTATATCATAACCATACAGCGAAGACGATCTGTTTCACAGGGACCTCGATGGCAGCCTAGGCCTGTCGGCAGCCTCCGGGGACGCCTTGAAGCCTCCATTAGCGCCCTTCTCCCGCATCGCCACGCTCCTCAAAAATTGGATCATGTCACCCAGTAACCCTAACTTCGAGAGCGACAAGTTAAGCACCAATATAACGATGAAGTGGAATCTGTATCGAGTATGTAAGGAACTGAAAAACAACGATAGAGAGGACAAGGTTCAGATGGGGTGAAATGACCCTCAAAAAAGACAGGCTACTTACATAAAACTATACGCGAAAAGCAAGAGCACTGATCCTAAGTGCCCATATAGCGACCAAGCGGCGCCTGTATCCAGTAGGTAAGGAACGGAAGAACATAACGAGAGGGACAAGGTGCAAATGACCCGCCAAAATGTTACGTAAAACTCTACGCGCGGAAAGCCACGAAACGGATCTTAAGTATCCAAGTAACGACACAACCGAGTCTTTGCCTCTAACGTTAAGAAATACAGATCATAAACGAAAGACCAAAATGCAAACGATCCTCCTAAAGGCACTTATATATATATATATATATATATATATATATATATATATATATATATATATATATATATATATATATATATATATATATATATATATATATATATATATATATAACTGCGCGCCAATTCACAAAACAGATCATAATTCCCAAACTAACGACATAACCGAGTCTTGTCTGTCACGTAAAGAAGAACAGAGAAACAACACAGAGGGCGAAGGGAAGAAGGGAAGCCAACGAGGTCAGCCACATCAAGGAAATTTCTGTGGTCCCTCACGAACCCAAGAGTCATTTTAAGGCGTTGAGAGGCGAGGGGAAAGAGGAGGTGATGAGGGGATGAGGGGAAGGCGGTGACGGCCAGTCCCCGCAAATTACCTCCCGCCCAACACGGAATGAGGAAGAGAATGGGCAAGGAGGGGGTGTATGGCCTTACAAACTTACCCTAATATAACCTTACTTTAACCGAATCTAATCCAACCTAACCTTAACCTAACCTAAACTAATATAACAGAACTAACCTATCTTTACCTAACCTAGTCTAACATAACCTATCATTAGCCTAATCTAACCTAAAATTAAGGGGAAGATCTACACCACACACACACACACACACACACACACACACACACACACACACACACACACACACACACACACACACAGATATCAAAGAGTCGGTAGCCAGACATAGCTTTAATAACACTAACGAATCTTTAATGTGAAATTTCTCTCTCTCTCTCTCTCTCTCTCTCTCTCTCTCTCTCTCTCTCTCTCTCTCTCTCTCTCTCTCTCTCTCTCCACCCTTACCGTTGGCGTAGGACGCGAGGACGAGGACGACGACGATGAGGAGTTGAAGGTGTAGGTGGATTTGGAAGCCCAGGTGAGTTACAGGTAGAGGTGATGCTGGCGGTAGTGGTGGTGGTGGTGCTGGTGGTGCTGACCCTCGTGGTGGTGGTGGTTGCGGGGTTTCGAAGTGGGGGTCAAGTTGTTTCAGTGCGATTTTTTTGGATATCTGCGCCACCTGGTGAGACGATTTGGCAGTCTTTGTTGTTGTTGTTATTCTTGGCCACATGTTGTTTTCTTATTTTCTCTTTCTTTCTTTCTTAAGCCTTGTTTCACTATCTCACTTTCTTTACACTTGATAGACAGACAGACAGACAGACAGACAGAAGAAAGAAAAGAACAAGAACAGGTTCAAAGAATAGATAAAGATAGACAGACACAAATAGACAGATAAACTGACACAAGAAAAGTAGATATATACGTGTAAAGAAAAAAAAATGAAGTCAGAACGAGAGGGACAAAAAGTGTACGAGAAAATAAGTCTGGGAAGGAAGATGAGATTAGAAAAGAAAAAGAGAGAGAGAGAGAGAGAGAGAGAGAGAGAGAGAGAGAGAGAGAGAGAGAGAGAGAGAGAGAGAGGGGAGAAGAAAAAAGGATGAGAAAAGAAAGTTGAATGCAAAGACAAAAGAATAAAGAGCAGGACCCAAGAGGAGAAGCTGAAACAAGAGGAGATAAGAGGAAGAGGAAGAGGAGGCTTAATGTACGGCCTCTTGATGATTTTATTTACTTATTTCCACTCGTCTTTTACTTTTCCTTTGTATCTTTTCTCACCTTCCTCCTTATGTCCTCTTTATTTATGTATCTATGTTGTTATTCCTCTCCGTCTGTCTCTTTTTCAAACCTTTTGTGTCTTCTCAACTTCCTCCTTTACTTCCTTTTTATGTGTCTATTTATTCCTCTCTGTGTTATTAACCCGGTAGCTGCGGGGATCATGTTTCTTAAAGGCCCCTCCCCTCTAAGCGAGAAAAATGAAAAAAAATCATCATTCACACAAACCATTTCATAATATATATTAATGCATGTGTGATCAGTTTATGCATCATCTATTTTGGGGGGTTTATATCATGGCAAAAATTTGGCCCGTCGCTGGTAGTACATGGTAAAGCCACAAATTTAGCCTGTCGCTGCTACCAGGTTAATCTCCTCTCAGTCTGTCTTTTTTACTCTAACATTTCTATCGTTTTTCTCACCCTCCTCCCTGTCCTCCTCTTTATGTCTGTGTCTATTTATTTATTCCTCCATTCTCGCGTGATCTTCCTTGCCTCTTCCTCATTGTTTCGTCTTCCTCGGGCCAGAACAAAAGCCGGAGCAACAGTCGCTTGAGCAAACACACACGTGCACACACACACACACACGCGCGTTCCCTGTATCCGTGTATCTCTCCTCACTCGCCTTCGCCTCGCCTTCACGACTTCGCGAAAACCTGCGACGAGAAGAGAGGGAAAGGGAAGATGAGGGTCAAAATAAGGAAAAAAAAAACGGTTCAGAAGGGGCTAGGGGGCGCTTGTCTCATCTCCTGCTCATTACCTTTTAACAACAACAGTAATATTGACGCCACATAATAATGAGTCTTGTAGTGAAAACAAAAAGTAACAATGTCTTTATATCCACTGGAGGCACTGTCCGCGGCACGCGCGACCCGGCACTCCGAGGGGCGGGCCGCGAGAGGGTGAGGCGAGGCGGGAGAGCCGAGGTGAACCACCCTCCCTACACCACGTCCAGCCAGACACTGAGACTGAGAAGTGAGAACGCCTGGCCCACAGTGCTCACACATCCTCCTCCTCCTCCTCCTCCTTCTCCTCCTCCTCTTCTTCCTCTTCTTTTTCCTTTTTATAGGTGTGTGCGTGTGTGTGTGTGTGGGGGGGGGGAGAAAGCTGGACCTGTGAACGAAGGCAGGTGTTTGTTTGCATGTACGCGTGTATGAGTTACCTGCCTTGAGTTTACACACACACACACACACACACACACACACACACACACACACACACACGGATCACTTTCCCCATAACCAGTCTCCTCTCACCCCCATCATCACCATTACGTCCCCTCTTCTTTCACCTCTTCCCCTCTTCTTGCTCGTCTTCTTCCCCAACCCTCTCTCTTCACCTCCATTTTCACACTTATTTTTATCCTTTTTCCCCTCCCTTGCTCTCCCTCCTTCGCTCCTCCCTTTCTTCAGACTGTGTTACCCTTATTTCCGCTTTATTCTACCCTCCAATTCCCACTCTTCCCCTCACTCCAGTGCTTATACCCTTTCCCTCTCCTCCCCTTTCCCCATGTACCCTTCTCTCCCCTCCCTTTCCCCTTTTCGTGTCTGTCCCTTCTCCCTGCCTTCCCCTTCTTCTCCCACTTAATCCCCATCTTGACCATCTCCCTTTCCCCTCTCCATCCCCTTCCCCTTCCCGTCTCCTCTTATCTTTCCTCAGCTTAGTCCCTCCTCCATTGGGTCCCGAAATAATAACCACACACACATCATGAATCGCATTCTCCTTCTTATCCTCCTCTTGCTCCATCTTCTCCTTTTCATTTTTTTTTTATTATTTGTGAATTTATCAAACAGAAGCAATGAAAGGAAGAGGATGAGAGAGAAAAAAACCCCATTAAGGAGCGAAAGAAAGAAGCCAAGAAGTAAAAGAAATGAGGCTTGAGGAAAATGTAGTAATAAATAACTAAGAGAGAGAGAGAGAGAGAGAGAGAGAGAATGGGGACAGGAAGATTATGCTTCTCTTCTCTCTCTCTCTCTCTCTCTCTCTCTCTC
>NC_066509.1:26871647-26966647 GCF_024679095.1 Eriocheir sinensis | reverse complement strand
CTACTTGTTTTGTTTCTTTCGTATCACTTTTTCCCTACTTGTTTTTTTTCTTTCGTATCACTTTTTCCCTACTTGTTTTTTTTCTTTCGTATCACTTTTTCCCTACTTGTTTTTTTTATTTAGTATCACTTTTTCCCTACTTGTTTTTTTTCCTTTCGTATCACTTTTTCCCTACTTGTTTTTTTTCTTTCGTATCACTTTTTCCCTACTTGTTTTTTTTCTTTCGTATCACTTTTTCCCTACTTGTTTTTTTTCTTTCGTATCACTTTTTCCCTACTTGTTTTTTTTTTCCTTTCTTTCGTATCACTTCCATGTTTTTTATTTGCTTTTTCTTTTTTTCTATTTTTCCACTTTTCACTTTCTAGATTCATGTTTACTTTCGTTTTTTTTTCGTGTGTGTGTGTGTGTGTGTGTGTGTGTGTGTGTGTGTGTGTGTGTGTGTGTGTGTGTGTGTGTGTGTGTGTGTGTGTGTGTGTGTGTGTGTGTGTGTGTGTGTGTGTGTGTGTGTGTGTGTGTGTGTGTGTACTTTTTCTCTACTTTTTCTTTCTAACTTCCATTTCCATCCTGATATTCGCCTGTCTCCACCTGTCATTTTATCCCTTTTTCCAGATTTTCCGCTTATTTATTTTTCTTATATTTTTTTTCTAATTTTTACTTATTTTCTCCGTAACTCCTCTCCTACTTTTCTTTAATATTGAAGTTTCCCTTTAAATTTATTTGCCTCGCCTTTGCCGTGTTTTCTTGTATTCCCTTACTTTCCTTTATTTTTTCTTTCATTTATCGTTGTTTCTCTTCAGTTTTCGATCATGTATTTTCCTCCGTTACCAGTTTTCCCGTTTCTTCTTCTGGTCGCTTCCCATTTTCCTTCATATTTTTCATTGTTACCTTTCCTTAACTGTTTTCCCACTTTTTCCCTCAGTTTTCCAGCACATTTTCCATTTATCTTCGTTTTCCCTCAATTTTCCACCTCTTATTTTCCTTTCTCGCCTGTTTTCTCCTCGCGGTCGTTTCCCATTTTCTCCTCGCGTGGCACCTTCGGCTTGGCCCTGCTGCTGCCAGTGCCAAGGTGCCTTAACGACCCCCTGACGACCACCATAATGACCGTCACCATACCCCCTCCCCCCCTGAACCACCCCCTTGACCCCTTTCACTCTCCTACCTTCAACACGCATTTTTCATTTATCCTTCACCCATCTGCTATTTCTTCTAAATCATCTCCACCCTGGCTCGCCCCCTTCCAGTCACTGTCTCCTCCAGCCCAGTACCTGCCCACGTCCCTATCACCCAGCAGCAGTAGTGATAGTAGTTGTAGTAGTAGTAGTAGTAGTAGTAGTAATAGTAGCAGTATTAGTATTAGTAGTAGTAGTAGTAATAGTAGTAGTAGTAGCGGTAGCAGTAATAGTAGTGGTTTTATTATTATTATTATTATTATTATTATTATTATTATTATTATTATTAGTAGTAGTAGTAGTAGTAGTAGTAGTAGTAGTAGTAGTAGTAGTAGTAGTAGTAGTAGTAGTGGTGGTGGTAGTAGTAGTAGTAGTAGTAGTAGTAGTAGTAGTAGTAGTACCAGTAGTAGTAGTAGTAGTAGTAGTAGTAGTAGTAGTAGTAGTAGTAGTAGTAGTAGTTGTTGTTGTTGTTGTTATTGTTGCTCTTTTAGTTGTAGCAGCAGAAAGTTTTTCGGCAAGAATTCCACAAGACTGCCAGTAACTTTCCAATGTTTGCAAGACTGTGTGTTACGGGCGGTGCGTTATTAGGGAGTGTCACGAAACATTCTGCGGACACAGCCAGCCATATTTGCATTACTTGGCGGGTCCCGTGATGGACAATGCGGACACCGTCGGGCGTCAGCACGTGCCATAACCCATGAAAAAAAATAATAATAAATAAGGAAATGTGTGTCTTGGGGAGCCATGAAAACTTAAATGTATGGCGCAGCGCTCACGCCAGCACCAGCAGGACACGGCCACCGTGCCCACTTATATTCTCCGTAACTTCTCTCATACTTTTCAATTTCATAGAATAATAGAGTGGAATGGAAAATGTGACATGTTATTATAAATTATTCAAGCTTTCGCTTAAATCGCATTTTATCTATAATTTAATATACCGTCGTGTTCAGGGAACTTCTCTTTATAGGATAATATGGTTTATTTCAGTACTGGTTCAAAAACTCCCGCAAGTAGCAATGATATGTGAAAAGTGTTACACACATTTCGAGGCTGCTCTTTCACTTATTCACGTCTAAAGTTGCGTTCGAGCTTTCCCCACACTGCCTCAGTTGTCAATTTTGCCATAAACCTTTTTTCCTTTCACTTTCCTCCCCTCGAATCCTCTTTCTTTCTTTCCTCTCCTCCCCATCACCACAACCCTTTCTTTCCTCTCATTCTTTTCCCTCCCATCGGATCCTCAATCTATTCCCCCCACCCCCTCCTCCCACCCCACCACCACCACCACCACCATTAGCACTTCCATAAAACATCATCCCCATAAAACCACCAACAACATCCACTACTGCTTTCCCTTCCTCCTCTTCGTTCCTTCTGTTACTACTGGTACTGCTACTACTACTACTACTACTACTACTACTACTACTACTACTACTACTACTATTATTATTATTATTACTACACATACTACTACTACTGGGAGACAAAGAGCGTTCATTCACCGCCAATAAATGAAAGTTGGAGGTACTAAAGAGAAACATTATCCGATCAGTGGTAGATTAAAAAGTATTAATTGATCTGGACTCTGTGTGTGTGTGTGTGTGTGTGTGTGTGTGTGTGTGTGTGTGTGTGTGTGTGTGTGTGTGTGTGTGTGTGTGTATGTGTGTGTTTGTGTGTGTGTGTGTGTGTGTGTGTGTGTGTGTGTGTGTGTGTGTGTGTGTGTGTGTGTGTGTGTGTGTGTGTGTGTGTGTGTGTGTGTGTGTGTGTGTGTGTTTGTGTGTGTGTGTGTGTGTGTGTGTGTGTGTGTGTGTGTGTGTGATAATAATAAATGTTGTGTGAGAGAATTACTTAGCTTGACAGATATAGAGATAGAAAGAAAAATAAATATGCAGATGGATAGATGATAAAGTAGATGTTTGAGTAGAAAGGTTTAGGTACAGATGGATAGATAAATGAATATTAGAAAGAAATACAGACAAATAAACAGACCAGAAATATACAGAACTTCATTCTCAGGTGACAGGAGGCTCATGTCACATCATGGAACTGATCAAGAGAATCTAATGCCAGCATTTGAACTCTGTCAAGATCGGCTCACTGCTCTCGGTCTTGTCTTCTTCATTATTAGAACAAGACAACATGACGCCTCCACATTAAACATAAAGACGATCGTAGTAAACAAAAGTATTTGAGTGGTTACTAAATACGTAAAAACAAGAAGCAAGTAAAATAAGAAAAAATATGAAGGATCGGCAAAGGTTGGAAAGAATGACATCATATGTACGACATTCGGGAACAGATAGAGCAAAGGGGAATTAAAACAGGGACAAGAACTAAACTGAAATCTGCCACTCCCATGAGGCCTCATCACATTGATGAGCAGCAGGACAGTTCCGCCTCGCGCCGCCCCTCGGAGCAGTGGTGTGGCTAATGCAAGAAGCAGTTCCGCGCGCTGAGCCCCGAGGCCACGCCGGAGCGGGGGGATGGAATACAGAAGCAGGGCGTGGTCAGGAAGGAGCCCGGGAGGAACGTTTAACAGAATAAACTGAAAGGTTACACGCTGAGACTAAATAGACTAAATAGTAGAGTGTCTCACAGGTGTCAAGGCTCCGGGGGGAGAGTTAAAGGCCGATAGTAAGCGTCCACCTGTCATTATTTTATCGTTGGTGAAATAAAGTGACGGGGCGCTGCTTATCACTAAACTCTAATAACATTACTTTTCAGAATTTAGAAGGCTTGCTATGCAGTATAAACTCTTTGGTCAAATAAAGGAAGGTTTGCTTTATTATAAAAGTTAAGGCTCTGTAGTTTGTGTTTCTTTCGTTGGTGAAAGAGATATAGCTTTGGTAATGACTCAGCTATTAATATTACTGCTTATTAGAATTTAAAAGGTTTAATAGCCTATGTAAGTTGTTCAATCGAATAGATGGTTTGGTTCATTCCAGAAGGAGAATGAGTAATAGTTTTGTCGGCGGTGAAAGAAAGTGACAGGGTGCTACTAATCAGTAAAATCTATTAATACTTCTTTTGGGGTTTTAGAAAGGCTGCACGCTCTGTAAGCTCTTAGTCGAACAAACGAATGTTTGACTAATTCCAGAAGTCCAATTGATTTTTTTTTTTTGTGTGTGTGTGTGTTAAAGAGAGACGTTGCTTTAGCAATTTCTAAACTCTATTAATATTGGTGCTTATTGGGATGTAGATTTGCTACACGTTAGTCAAATAGGTTAAGGTTTGGTTTATCCATGAGCTGAGCGTCCAATAGTTTTCTGGCCACACCAGAATCCGATCCAAAGTAAGCTGCAAATACATAACTATTCAGGCTGCGAGGCTAGGCGTTGAGGCCACTCTGTTCCTAGGGTGCCTTGGGTCCCGGTGGGCTGGTCGAGGGTGTCGATGGCTGCCAGAAGTGCAAGAAGACTTTAGTTCATCAGATTAAAGGTTAGGTCCTCAGTCCAATACAGCAGGTTTGTAAGCTTCCAAAACATACGAAAAATTACGGAAAACTATCCAAATGCTTCGAAGATTCCTGGTATAGTTCAAGGATGCTAAAATATGATGGCAGAGATGGACGTAGACTTAGTCATGCGTCATGCAGATTTAAGGGACAGTTCCTCGTCCCAACACGGCGGGTTAGTCAGCTTCCAAAAACAAAAAAGATCTACCCCAAAACACGACAGTTCTGGTAAAAAGTTTGGTGATCATAAAAAGCAAACAAATTTAAGGACATTGTGCAGGAAATCTCTTTAGCATCGGGCGCTTAGTAAACAGCCTGACCATTATGGAGAGCACAGGTTGGTTCAGTCTGGTTTGGTCGCATACATGAACGCTGGAATTGGATTGTGAAATTGGCTCTAAACGTAAAGGGAAATGACGTGGCTGTTGGCGATCACGAAAAAGTGCTGCAATGTTTCCGGGAAGGTTCAGAGTTAAGGATCGGGTGGTGGAGAATGCTGAAAAGGGCAAAGTTGTGGGGTTTGTGTCCCTGTCTTATTGGTGAAGGAGAGTGACGGGACTTTACTGATACAACAAGAAACTAATATCATTCTTATGGGGCCGTCATGAAAGAGTTTAAGTTATAGGATGGAGGAAAAACAGATGAAGGTTGGATGCTCTTCAGTCTTCCAGTAAAAGGGATATATATATATATATATATATATATATATATATATATATATATATATATATATATATATATATATATATATATATATATATATATATATATATATATATATATATATATATATATATATATATATATATATATATATATATATATATATATATATATTGGTAAACTTTTGCATTAGGAAGATAAAGGGCATTAGGGATGAACTAGGGCATAAGTTTTGCGGAGTGAGGCCGCAGAGGGAGGAGGGGAGGTGGCGGGACGCAGATGGCTCGTTGAGAAAAACAGTTGCCATGAAAACAGCGATAAAAGACACGCAGCAAGGGAACCAACGACCTAACGAAAATATAAAAACCAAAACCAAGGAGAACAGATAGAACATACGAATAAGTTAAAGAATAAAGCAGTAAGTAAATAAATAAGTAGAAATATAAAAATAAGTAAATAAAAACAGTGTATAATGATAATGATGACAAATAAGGATAATAATAATAATTTCAACCCTTTCCAACATCTCTCACTCCGCTCTTTTCCCTTCTCTCCTTTCCTCCTCCTTCCCTCCTTCCTCCCCCTCCGTCCCTTCCTTCACCTCTGTTCATCCATCTTCCTCCTCCTTCCCGTCAGTCTGGTAATCACCTCTCCTGTTGACGGACGAGAGAGAGAGAGAGAGAGAGAGAGAGAGAGAGAGAGAGAGAGAATAATTGTATGGAAATACAGATCACGCATATTCTTTTTTTTTTTTTTTACGTGTACGCCTATAGCGCCGGTAGGCTTTCTGAAGGGCCTGAATGGTAGTCAGTCCCAGCCCGTCATGGCGCAGACAAGTGTTTATAGTGGCGCCATCTTCTCTTGGTTTATTCCCTGCTTGAAAGTGGTTTTGCTGTGTGTGTGTGTGTGGTGGGTTAATGTGTTTTATTTCTACGCCTCCCCCCGTCTCTCTCTCTCTCTCTCTCTCTCTCTCTCTCTCTCTCTCTCTCTCAAAATCGATGAAATGTATGATCTTCCCTTGTGTATGGATCTTCTTTTTGCTCCTTCTCCTCTTCCTCCTCCTCCTCCTCCTCCTCCTCCTCCTCCTCCTCTCCTATTTTTCACTCACCACCCTCTCGTTCTTCCTGCCTTGACCTCCCTTTCTTCCCTCTTTTCCTTCCTCTCATGCACTCCTTATTTTTCTATTACTTCTTCCTTGCACCCTTCATCCGGCCTTCCTTCTCATCCGTATTTCCATTCCTCGATATCTTGCTCCTCGTTCTTTACTGATTCATTTATTCAGTGTGTCAGTCAGTCATTCAGTCGTTCATTAAGGGATGAGTTTTTTTTTGTTTTTTTTACAACAAAGGAGACAGCTCAAGGGCACCAACAACAGGAAACAGTAATAAAAAAAAGCCCGCTACTCGCTGCTCCTAAAAAAAGAATCAAAAGAGGTGGCCGAAAGAGAGGTCAATTTCGGGAGGAGAGGTTTCCTGATACCCTCCTCTTGAAAGAGTTCAAGTCGTAGGCAGGAGGAAGTACAGATGAAGGAAGATTGTTCCAGAGTTTACCAGCGTGAGGGATGAAAGAGTGAAGATGCTGGTTAACTCTTGCATAAGGGTTTTGGACAGTATAGGGATTAGCATGAGTAGAAAGTCGTGTGCAGCGAGGCCCCAGGAGGGGGGGGGGGGGGCCATGCAGCTAGCAAGTTCAGAAGAGCAGTCAGCGTGAAAATATCGATAGAAGATAGAAAGAGAGGCAACATCGCGACGGAATTTAAGAGGTAGAAGACTATCAGTAAGAGTAGGAGAGCTGATGAGGCGAAGAGCCTAAGACTCCACTCTGTCCAAGAGAGCTGTGTGGGTGGAGCCCCTTCACCCGTGAGATGCATACTTCATATACGAGTTTATTTCCTATTCCTACATTTAGGGCACAAGTTATGTTAGTCTTTGATAATATTTTTTTTTACTTCTGTTTGTGAGTAGATATTTTCAGTCCTAATTATTTGTTTTAGTACTTTTATTATTTTCACTTTTCCTACTGCTACCAGAAATCTTATAAATGGATATACTCGTATAACACCATTTGTAAGATGTTTGCCTCTACCATCATTACTATATATTTTCATTTATATTTATCTTGGGTTTGTTTTTATTTTTTCAAAATCCTCGTCCCTCATTTTTAGCTTCGTATCCTTCCTTCCTTCCTCCGCGTCGTCTTCCTACTTCTTTACCGCCTTCACGCACTCCCTTCCCTTTCTGTTTTTATTCAAAGTCCTCGCCACTTCTGTCGTTCTTTTACTATTTTCCTTCTTTAGTTTTTTTATTTCCTCATCCTTCTCTCCTTCTTTTTTGGCTTTATGTCCTTATTTATCCTTTGTTATTTTCTTCCTTCCATTCTTCCATCCACTGTTGCTATCTTTCTTCTTTCCTTCCTTTTTTCCTTCAATTCCTTTCTACCTCGGCCGGTCTTTCATTACTCCTCTGCCTCGGTCTTCCCTCCCTCCATTCTGTAATATTTGCCTCCATTACTTCACACTTTCCTCTCCTCTTCCCCTCCTTCATTCACGCATCATTTTTTCCTTCCATTTATTTATTTCCATTCTCTGCGCCATAAGGTCGTCAGGGTACACGTCTACTCTAATGATGAGAAAAGTTGATTGATAAGGAAGTTGTAGTTTATATATATTTACCGATGATGGACGCTGATTAATATCCATCAGGACTCACCTGTGGACGCGGCCAGGTGTGTGTGTGTGTGTGTGTGTGTGTGTGTGTGTGTGTGTGTGTGTGTGTGTGTGTGTGTGTGTGTGTGTGTGTGTGTGTGTGTGTGTGTGTGTGTTTATTTTTTATTTTTTTATATACGTATAATATTTTTTGACTATTTTCTTTTCTTTTTCTTTTTTCATTTATACATTTTCTTGAATTTCTTATGTATTTTCTATCACTTATTTTTCTATTGTTTCTTACACCTTCATCCTATTTTTATTCCTTTTCTTTCTCTTTGTTTCATTCTTTCTTGTATTCCCCTAATTATAATTTTTCATTCATCCCTGCACTTTTTCTTACTTTGTCTCATTATATTTTCTTTTTTCCTTCGTGTTATTAATTCTTTGCACTCATGTTTTTTCTTTTTGATTTTCTTCATATTCATATGTTCTTCCTTTTTTGTCTTGTCTCTACTATTTATTCTTTTTTTTTCTTTCCATGGAGGAGTGAATATATTTTTTCCTCATTTTAACTTGAATGAGTGTTTTTTTTTTCTGAGTTCCTTTCAATGAATTAGTTTTCAGTAGTTTGCTCGTAATCAATTAAACCTAACTTTTATTTCATCATCTGTTTGTTTTGATATTTGCCCATGACAGACAGACAGACAGACAGCGAGACACAAGCCCACAGAGAGACACATAGACAAACATAAACACAAACAAAAAAAGCCGACATACAGAAAACTCACTGCACATACTGAGAGACAGACATATGGACAGGAAAACGAACATTTAAAGCGACGGACGTTTTGAATAGACAGACAAACAAATATTGAATAAAGACAAACAGACAAATCTAATGCCTAAGAGAGTATTTCAATCAGTCAGTCAGTCATCCAACCACTCACTCAATCAGAAAGTTATTTTTAAAAGTCGGTCATAAGGTCACGTAGTAGGCTATTAAGTCACTCAGTCAATTAGTCAGTATTTCAATCAGTCAGTTATTTAGTTGGTCAGTTATCCAATTGATCAGTCATTCAACTAAACTAATCATTTAGTCAGTCGATCAACCACTCAGTCAGTCCATCAGTCAGTCAGTCTATCAGTCAGTCAGTCCACTACTACAAAAAGGTAGATTATGAGAAAATATGCCGTTCAACGTTTTTATTTATTTATTTCAGTATTTATTTACTTGTTTACTTATTTATTCATTCAATCCTCCATTCATTCCTCCATCCATCCATCCATCCATCCATTCATTCATATGTTCTGTTTACTTTTCCTGCCCCGGCCCACGCTGACCCAAGTTCCGCAAAGTTAGCGTCAAACAGTCAGTCAGCTGGTCGTTAAGTCTGTCGATCAGCTGGCTGAACAGTTCGTCAGTCATTAAGTCAGTCATCCAGTGGGTGGATCGGTTAGTCAATGAGTGAGGGAGAGAGTGGGTGGATCAGTCAGTCAATCAATCAGTCAGTTAGTTCGTCGGTCAGTAGGTCAGTCAGTCAGTCAGTGGATCGGTCTGGCAGTGAGTGAGAGAGGGAGTGAGTGGGTCAGTCATTCATCCATTCATTCAGTCTGCCAGTCAGTCAGTCGGTCAGTTAGTGATTGTAAGAAAAAAATGTTATGGCTGGAGATAAGTTGTAGTTTATGTCATTATTATTATTATTATTATTATTATTATTATTATTATTATTATTAATAATAATAATAATAATAATAATAATAATAATAATAATAATAATAATGACAATAATTACTACTACTACTACTGTTCATGTTCTTTTTTCGGGGGGCTGTTCTTTCTTTAAGTTGTATGTACGTGTTTCTTTCCCATGATCACGTGCATATGTGCGCGCTCCCACACACACACACACACACACACACACACACACACACACACAGAATAGCCTCAGTAGCCTTCATTGCACGTTTCATTGGACGCGAAAAAGTCGAGTTTATTAAATTCTCCACACGGCCGTAACTCAATTGGCTCCGCCTTTCACTCAGAGATTAATTCCCGCCCAAAAATATTTCTCGTAAATCCTGAACATACATCACAGCCGTTTGCCGCGGCTGCCACGCATTGAAAGACTGTAATGGATCATGCGGCATAGGAAGAGTGTGGGAAGGATAGACAGACAGGGAGGGTGATATTAACTAACAGACAGGCAGACAGACACACAACAGACAGACAGACAGACACATATACAGCCAGCCAGACAGATAACCACACACACACACACACACATATATATATATATATATATATATATATATATATATATATATATATATATATATATATATATATATATATATATATATATATATGTATATATATATATATATATATATATATATATATATATATATATATATATATATATATATATATATATATATATATAAAGCAAATGTTTTTTTTTTCTCCTCTTGCAATAAAATTCTCTCTCTCTCTCTCTCTCTCTCTCTCTCTCTCTCTCTCTCTCTCTCTCTCTCTCTCTCTCTCTCTCTCTCTCTCTCTCTCTCTCTCTCTCTCTCTCTCTCTCTCTCTCTCTCTCTCTCTCTCTCTCTCTCTCTCTTCCTCTATACATTGCCTCTTTTCTCTCCCTCTTTCACACACACTGCTTTTTTTCTTCCTTTTTTCTTCCAGTTTCTCTCACTTTTCTTAGTTTATTTTTTGTGGGCTCATTTGCATACTCCTTTTTTTCGTCTTTCATTTGGTTTGTATTTATTTTTCTTTCCGTACGAAGCCGTCTGAGGTTAGACCACTCCGGCACCACGAAACACACACACACACACACACACACACACACACACACACACACAGACACACACACACACACACACACACACACACACACACACACACACACACACACACACACACACACACACACACACACACACACACACACACACACACACACACACACACACACACACACACACACACACACACACACACACACACACACACACACACACACAATTCCACTTTTCTAGAACCACACAATCTACTGTCACTTCCTATTGCTACTACTACCATTACTACTACTACCAATATTACTACTACTACTACTACTACTACTACTACTACTACTACTACTACTAAAAAAAAAAGAATAGTACTCCAGCCTCTCCACCATCGATGGTGGAGTCACTGCCACATTGCTTGCAACAAATTCCTGAAGGGCTTTGAATTTCTTTTCAAGATCATTATGTTTGACTTTCCATTCAGTCACTGCCTTCTGAAGTTGTAATCTTTGAACGCAGAGGCGGCAAGTTCTACTCAGCTGGAAGTACTGAGCTGCAAATTGTTCAGGACAGACGTCACACTTAAGGTTCGAAGGGATTGTTAGAAATTTAAGCGAGTTAACAGTTTGGGCAAATATTAAAAGTGCTTTCGAAATAACTTAAATTGTGACCATAAATTGAATTGGATAAAAATTGTGCATGGAAATTAGATACTGCTGTGTTAGATGCCTCCAACACTGGGAGTTAGCTCCCACAGGGTCTTGAAAACGCCTCAAAGACCAATCGCTTGTCCTGAGCCTCGGTCACGAAAGAGACTTTCACAACCCGGCGCTTTTCAGCTATTGTCTTCGAAGTTTTGTCCCATAGAACGGGGCCGGCGTAGTCACACAGAGCAGAGCTGGCAAGGGAGGAGAGGAACCAGCAATTCGTTCCCACTTTCCGAAACGTCTAACCCAACTCTGCGACCCTTTCGAGGCCTGGCCAGTGGCACCTGTCACCAGGAGAATAGAGAAAGGAGAAAGGAGGATGAAGGGAAGAGAGAGACAAGGAGGACGAGGAAATGGAGGAAGTAAGTGGGAACATCAAAAGGAGGAGGAGGAGGAGGAGGAGAAGAAGAAGAAGAAGAAGAAGAAGAAGAAGAAGAAGAAGAAGAAGAAGAAGAAGAAGAAGAAGAAGAAGAAGAAGAAGAAGAAGAAGAAGAAGAAGAAGAAGAAGAAGAAGAAGAAGAAGAAGAAGAAGAAGAAGAAGAAGAAGAAGAATAGAGAAAGGAGAAAGGAGGATGAAGGGAAGAGAGAGACAACGAGGACGAGGAAATGGAGGAAGTAAGTGGGAGCATCAAAAGGAGGAGGAGGAGGAGGAGGAGGAGGAGGAGGAGGAAGAGGCCCTTGGGAGACAGGTGGAGATCGTGTAAGGTAACCGCTTTGAAAATTGTCAAGGATCGGCGGAGTTTGAAGGTGGAGGACGCCATTATGAGAGAGAGAGAGAGAGAGAGAGAGAGAGAGAGAGAGAGAGAGAGAGAGAGAGAGAGAGAGAGAGAGAGAGAGAGAGAGACTGTGATGTAAAAAAAGGAAATTTTCGCTGGAGGAACTAATTCTTTTTTTCAAACCTACGTCAATAGATGAATAGTAGTAATGGTAGTAGTAGTAGTAGTAGTAGTAGTAGTAGTAGTAGTAGTGTTATTGTTTTCTTGTTGTTGTCCTTGTAAAATGTTATCCCTTGCTGCAGAAATATCATTAAGCTAGGAAAAAAATAGTTATTTCATTATTATTATTATTATTATTATTATTATTATTATTATTATTATTATTATTATTATTATTATTATTATTATTATTATTATTTTCTTTATTTTTTATTTATTTTTTTATCTTTTTTATTATTATTATTGTTATTGTTATTATTATTATCGTCATCATCATCATCATTGCTATCATCATTTTTCTTCGCTATACACCACACAATTCTTCCGTCTGACCTTCCCTTTCTCCCTTCCTCTCCCTTTCTTTTCTCCCCCTCCTATATATGTCTTTCTTCTTCCTCTCCCCTCATTCCTCTCTTCCCTTCATTTATCATCCTCATTCTCCTCCTCCTCATAACCGCCTGTGAGGTCGGCGATCTATTTGCAAGCAGTGACCACAACATAATCAGATGCACGAGAAACTCATTCCTAATACCTAACTATAGTAAAGCAAAGTTTATGGACCTAAGAAAAGAATTGGCTTCAGTAAATTGGAATCATTTGCTCAATAACGTCAGCGTTCAAGAAATGTATAAATTTTACTGCACAAATCACAGCGAGCGTAAATAAATTCATCCCAGTCAAGCCACGAAGGACAGAGAATCAAAAGCCGTTTGGATGACTATTTACCTGCAGAAAATCATCGTCGAAAAAATAAAAATGTATAAGAAATATAAACTGTCAAACACTTCACAAGATCATACTAATTATATCAGTTTCAAGAGAGAGTGCGAAAGGAAAATCAAAAAACAGAAACGCGAATATGAGATGAAAATATCACTTGATGCGAAGAAAAATCCCAGATTTTTTTCAGTTACATAAGAAGCAATAATAATAATAATAATAATATCGGCCCACTATTAGTAAATGGCGATACGATTAATGATGATAAAGGCATGGCGTTGGTCCTAAATTCAACCTTTCGTAGCTTATTCACAAAGGAGAACGTGACATCGAAACCAGCCCCAAGGACTATCTTTCAAAGCCCTGAAAAACATAAGCTTGCGTTGGCCGAAATCGATATCAGTGAAGTGCGTGCGTACCTGCAAAAAGTAGATTCAAATAAATCTCCGGGCCCCGATAATTTGTCTCCTCGCGTGTTAAGAGAATGTAGTCAACAGCTAGAATTACCCATAACGTTAATGTTCAACAAGTCATTAGCACAGGCTAGTCTGCCTCTAGAGTGGAAAAAGGCCAATGTTACCCAGATATTTAAAAAAAGAGAAAAAAAAAGCCAGTAATTATCGTCCTATCAGCCTTATGTCTGTCTTAATTAAATTATTCGAAAAAATAATCAGCGATAAAATGATCACTTTCTTCGAAACAAATGATTTGATAACTGATAATCAGCATGGATTTCGTAGTAATCGATCTTGCCTTACCAACTTATTAACTTTTTTCAACGACGTTTATTCCAATTGGGACGCCCGAGCCTCATATGATGTAATTTACCTAGACTTTCAGAAAGCGTTTGATAAAGTTCCCCACGTTAGGCTTATTTCAAAACTGCGTTCCCACGGTATTAGTGACCATCTATGTGCGTGGATTCATGACTGGCTCACCGACAGAGAACAGAGTAGCGTAAGGTAAAGGTAGTAATTTCCTCTTATTTTTCTCTTTACTGTAAAATTTCCATGTCCCTTTCTTCCTAAAAGGAACATGGTGTTCTCTTCTAACTATCTCATGCCGAAACGTTGCCGGAGGGAGAGGTGGGTGGGGAGGAGCCTTCATCTATTCTATCCTGTCCTACCACACGTAGATTACTAGTAGTAGCGGTAGTAAACAGACACCCTCGCCATAGACCGACAGGTCTTCTGGTGTCTGTTCTTCCTATGTATTCCTATATATGTATTCCTCCTCTTCCGTCGATATTAAATTTTCACTTCTTTCCCTTTCGGCCTTCGCCTCATTTTCCTCCTCCTTCCTCCTACCCTTCCCTCATTTTCCTTTTCCTCATCTTTTTTTTCCAAACCTTATCGCATCCCTGCTCTCATCTTCTCTCAGTCACTCTTTTTCTTTACCTTTTGCAACCTCCCCTTCCTCCCATCCGTCCCTCTTTTCCTCCTTCCATCCTTCCCCGTTGCCTCGCTGTTCTCTCCTCACAAACTGATGAATGGCTCAAACGGTTTCAAGAAAATTATATAGAGTAAAATAATAATAATAAAAATGATAATAATAATAATAATAATAATAATAATAATAATAATAATAATAATAATAATAATAATAATAATAATAAAAATAAAAATAATAATAATAATAATAATAATAATAATAATAATAATAATAATGATAGCCGCTGTTGGATTCCAGTTTCTCTACAGATGCTAAGGTAATATATAAGAAAAGAAGGAGGAGGAGGAGGAGTTCGAGGAAAAATATTAACAACGACAATAATAACAAGAACAGGAAGGAAAGGAGTAGGAAGAGAAAGGAGAGCAAAAGAACAAAAAAAAAATCGAGAACAAAGAGAAACAACAACAGCAAAAACACCATCACCACCACCACCAATAACAACAACAACAACAACAACAACAACAACAACAACATCAACATCAACAACAACAACCAAAACTCGGCAGACACTAAAAAAATTTAAAAAATACAATTACAAATCATGTTCCAGCCCGGCCATCCCCGAGGCGGAGCAGCGAGCGGCTGTTGTCACGCTCAGACAACAAGGAAGGAAGGAAGGAGTGAATAAGCAGCCTGGCGCAGAAACTTATTCATGATGTTGACGGAGAGAGAGAGAGAGAGAGAGAGAGAGAGAGAGAGAGAGAGAGAGAGAGAGAGAGAGAGAGAGAGAGAGAGAGAGAGAGAGAGAGAGAGAGAGAGAGAGAGAGAGAGAGAGAGAGCAATTGTTGAATAATATTTAGCTTACATTTTGTCATTCTTCACTAATCTGGGTTTTTGTTTCCTTTCTTTAAATTAATCAAATGGAGCAATCCGTTTTGTCTCCCTTCTTTCTCTAACTATCAAATGGAGCAATTCTTTTTGTTTTCTTTCACAGATTTGCTTCTATTGTTCTTTTTCTTTTTGAAACACTTCAGTTGTTAGGCTAATGTGTCTTGTTTATTTACAGCATTTTCTTTGCTTTCTTACGCCTTCCTTTGGCACTTTTCCTTTAATAAATGCTCACTAATATACTGCCATTTGTCTTTGTTTATTGCAAGTTTCTTACAGCTTTGTTGATGTGTGTTTCTTTTTACATTACCAAATACTGTCTTTGATATGTGTTGTCTTTCTTTTTGTGGCTCTGTACTTTTACTTCTATACAAACTGTATATGTCGCCATCTCTCCTCACGTGCTTCTGTTTATTAATTATTGTCACACGTTATCTCCTTCTCCTGTAATAGTTGTCCTGCGTGGTCCGCCTCGCCGGTCAGCTGGTCCTGGTGATTACCTCAGTGTCGCCGAGCTCACTAACGATGCCTTATTAACACTCTTCAGACCCAGTAAATCCTTCCTTGCTTCATTACTCACAGGAATAACAAATTATTTATGTTTATATTGATTTTTCACTCACATATCCTTTTTATGCTTTTTTCATATTGGTTGTTTATTTTCTAGTATAAGCGAATAGTAAATCTAGTAAATCCTTCCTTGCTTCATTACTCACAGGAATAACAAATTATTTATATTTATATTGATTTTTCACTCACACATCCTTTCCATGCTTTTTTCATATTGATTATTTATTTTCTAGTATAGGTATTAAGTCCTTCAATACCACACAGTCATTAATTTTACCACTTCGATTTTTTTTTTATCTCCAAATATAAACATGATTGGTTTTGCTATTGATTTTTTTTTTCATTACTACTATAATTTTTTTTTTATCGTTGATGGATGCAAGCGGAGCGCGGCCACTGAAAATATTTCCGTTCAGAAGAATGAATGACGCTGCGCCGTGATGGAAAACTGCATGTGAAAGCCTCAACTAGTAAATGTGTAGTGTTGGGCGCGGGGTGAAGGAAGGCTGTGAGGGGGGGGGGGGGGTGCTGCGGTGTGGCGTGCGATGGGGGGGTTTGACACGGTGACTGAGAGGTGCAGAAACAGGGTAGGAAGGAGGAGAAAGTAGTGTGAGGTGGGTCAACAGGCTTGCTGGGAGGTGGATAAACAGAGTGGTCAATAAATGCTTACTTACTTACGTGCTTACTCTGTGTGTGTGTGTGTGTGTGTGTGTGTGTGTGTGTGTGTGTGTGTGTGTTGTGCTGTGTTGTGTTGTGTTGTGTTGTGTGGGTGAGTGTTTCTATGTTAGTGGGAGGGGGGGGGCGCTGCCGCTACCATCTGTTATTGGCCTAACTTGCCGCAGCTTCCTTCTCTTTGAAGTCACACAACAAAAACATTTAAATGGCAACCAAAACCTTCCGCAAAGAGGAGATACGACGTGCCGTCTACGGCACTTGCTTGGTGGATGCACCCGTGGGCGGGTGCAGTGGAAAACCGCGCCCATCCGGGTGACGGTCAGCGTCCGCCGGCGCCGCGGGTGCTGGGGGAGACTGGCCGGAGCCTGGAGGGAGGCGGCCGCGTTTTCCTTCGTCGACAGGCCGTGGGCCCCCTTCTTATCCAACGCCTTCCTGGACCTGGAGCACGTCTTCCGGTACAGCAGCGAGGCGGACGCGGGCGCGGCGCAAGTTAAGATCTGTCTGACGCTCCTTAGCGGCCAGACGCGCGTGGCCAAAGTGGGCCTGGAAGACTTCCTGGGCCAGCTGATGCAGAGCGGCCTCCCAGAGTGCTTCACCCTGTACGTCTACGAGGGGAAGGTCGCCCTGCTGCAGACCCGCCAGCCATCTCCGGAGGTTCTGACGGAGTGGCTGTTTGACGGGAAGGGAAATGACGCCCACAAAGGGTCAACTTACAAGGACCGTGCCTGCTATGACCCCGAGGTCACTGAGATAGACAAGTGCCAAGAAAATATTGACCCCAGTAACTCAGAGGAGAGTGTATGGGAAACCCCCGAAGAAGAGTCAGATGTGAGTGCATGGGAAACTCCCGAAGAAGACTCAGATGTGAGTGCATGGGAAACTCCTGAAGAAGACTCAGATGTGAGTGCATGGGAAACTCCCGAAGAAGACTCAGATGTGAGTGCATGGGAAACTCCCGAAGAAGACTCAGATGTGAGTGCATGTGAAACTCCCGAAGAAGACTCAGATGTGAGTGCATGTGAAACTCCCGAAGAAGACTCAGATGTGAGTGCATGGGAAACTCCCGAAGAAGACTCAGATGTGAGTGCATGGGAAACTCCCGAAGAAGACTCAGATGTGAGTGCATGGGAAACTCCCGAAGAAGACACAAAGGAGAGTGGAAGTGACCCAGGCGAGGAGAGTGGACTTCCCACTGATGAAGACACAAATAGGGAGAGTGGATGGGAGTCTGAGGACGGAGACTCCGATGAGGGGAGTGAACGGGAGACTCCCGGAGACTCGGATGAGAGTGGATGGGAGACTCTTGAAGAAGACGCAGAGGAGGAGGCTGGGCGGGGCACTGCTGGAGGCACAGAGGAGCGTGGCGGCGGCCGCGGCTTCCTGGCGAGGCTGGGGGCGGCCTATCGGCACAACTGCCTCGCCCTGCTCCTGGCCGCCGCTGCGGTCTTGGTCTTGCGGGTTCCACTCGCTGATCCTGACGAGTGGCGGCGGGGCGGCGGCGGCGGGGAGCTGTGAGGGGCGTGAGGCGTCAGGAGAGGGCCCCAAGATTGTGTTACTGTTGCATTTCTCATTCTTATTTACAACTCTTATCTATTATCCTATACCGGAACAATTTTTCTACGTTCGTACAAACAGAATGGGAAGTAGTAGTAGTCGTAGTAGTAGTCGTAGTAGTAGTAGTAGCATGGGGTGGGTTGATGGGGTGGCAAGGAGGTGGTGATGGGGTTGGAAGGCGTAACTTGATAGGTGGTTTAATTTTGATGTGACGAGTGGTTGAATGGTTAGAGGGTTGGTGGGCTTATCAGTCGACGTGGTGGGTTAACGTAGTGGCCGAGAGGTTGTGATGGGGCTGGAAGAAGCGCGTTAATATGTGTTTCATTTTGAGGTGACGGGAGTTTAGAGGTTTGGAATAGTTGAGAGGGTTACAGAGTGAGGTGTAGAAATGTTCCCAGTCAAATTGATAGGATTTTAGGCTGGTAGGAGTTTTGACATGACATTCCAAGGGATTTGGGCTGATAAGAGCTTCATTAAAGTTGACCCGACAGTGTAAGTTGAATTATAGTTTGGCATTATATTGGTAGTAGTGTTATTAGACGAAGGGGAAGGAAGTCAGGGTCAAGGTGATTGGAGAATAATGAATATAGAGGAGATTTGGGCAGACAAGAGCTAAAGGTGACCTGATAGTGTGAGACTCTGCACTATATTGGCTGAAAGGTTGGTGGCAAGAATGATGAAGGAAAATTAGGCTGAAGTACATGTTGTTGGGGGTTTAGTTCCGCAGAAAGTCAGACATGATTGACAGGAGATTTAAGCAGACAAGAGGCTTAAGTTGACCTGACTGTAAGGTTATATTGGTTGAAAGGTTGGTTGACAATGGGAAAGATGTCGAGGGGGAAGGGCTATAGTTTGACAGAAGTTTAGATCACCGTAAATATTACACAAAGGGTCGACAAGGGATTAAGTTTAGCCTGATAACAGCATGTGTTAGGAAGGGTGTTGGAATCAGAGTAATCACAGTAGGATTATCGGCCGTATGCTCGTCCACCAATGTTTTCCTTCCTAGCAGTGATGCCAGATCGAAATCGTCTGTGTAACACTCTAATCTGGTAACACTGCGATATAGAGCTTTCAGTTAACGTTATTAATTTAATTACAAGGCACGTATTTTCGTCATACTGTGTTATTTTCAGCAAAGCAGCCTGATCGTTCCATAATCTTTGAAATAACTGGGCTACTTGAGGTCACATTCGTTGACTTCAATGCTGTCCGTAGTCACGTGGCCCTCTGCTTGTCCGCAATAACAAGAACAATAGCCGTCCAAGAATAGCTTTTTGCACCCTGTATGTAAACGTTTGTGGCTAAAATCCTTAATAATAGGCCAAAAGCATGCGAAATATACTACAGTTGGAATCAGATTAATGGCAGCTTCAAGCTCGCCCGTAAACGTGTTGTAAGCATCCTCTGTAACATCCTCTGCATAACTTCCCTATATAAACCTTCCTGCCCAGCACAGGAGATGATTATCGATGTAGTACTTACCTCATGTACGAAATATGGATGAGAAAACATTCGAGTGGACGAGGTGGCGGTCCACGGTCAGACCACAGTTAAGCTGAGGACATTGTTGGAACACGGTGTTGCCGCTTCCTCTATGTGAAAAGCGTATAGCTTTAACAGTTCAATATTTCGCAGTTCTTCTACGTCCACTTATAAATAAACAATACTTCTTATTCTGATAATATGATTCTTCCTCATACATTTCACTTTACAGAACATATTTTACGTTGTCAATAAACGTGACACCTTGCAGAATAACACACAACGTTAATTCGCTTCTACACCAAAGTCTTATAAACGTGTTTGTATCTGTGATTTTTTCCTCGTATTCGGTACAAGCTGGACTGAAATTCACGTATTTTACGCCAATGAGAATATACTAGCAGTTCATCGTGTAGAAATGATGATATAATTCCTAATTATGTCGCAAGGGAAAGGTTCAAGGGAGGTCTGGAAGTACCTTGGAAATGCTAAGTTTTCCTTCGAGGATGATGTTGGGAGACGAGCATACGGCTGTCTGTGTGCCAGGTGAAAGGTTAAGAAGAGCTGCTCCGATGGGGTTTTAGGTTAAGAATAGCCAACGAGACTCCAAATAAGACAAAAAGGTCATGTATTTTTGTTGTTATTTAGTCACCAGGAAAATGAGTGAGCGTAGGACTAATAAAGCTTCGTTGACGCTACAGCAAACAACAACAGCAACAATAATGATAATAACAACAGCAACGACAACAGCCTCTCACCTCCCTCCTCTGCCACCTCCGAGTAATGATACATTGCTTTTCATCCTCCTTTCCTTCCCTTCCCCCATCTCTCCCCCTCCACCCCCCCTCCGTACTCATAAGAACATAAGAACATAAGAACATAAGAACGCAGGAGTCTGCAAGAGGCCGGTAGGCCTGTACGAGGCAGCTCCTTTGACCCTAAGCTCCCGTGTATCTAACCCCACCTAATATCGCTGTCCATGAATTTATCTAGTCTATTTTTGAATGTGACAATTGTATTGGCACTCACCACATGACTGCTAAGCCTATTCCACTCATCCACCACCCTGTTAGTAAACCAATTTTTGCCTATGTCCCTGTTGAATCTGAATTTATCCAGTTTAAACCCGTTACTTCGTGTCCTACCCGGTTCTCTTACCAACAAAACCTTATGAATGTCTCCCTTATTAAAGCCCTTCATCCATTTATAAACCTCGATCATGTCTCCACGCACCCTTCGCCTTTCTAGAGAATGCAAGTTTAACTGTTTGAGTCTTTCCTCGTATGGCAAGTTTCTCAACCCCTGAATCATCTTAGTCATCCTCCTCTGCACCGATTCTAACATTTTGATATCCATTCTATAGTAGGGTGACCAGAACTGAACCGCATAGTCAAGATGAGGTCTAACTAATGCTAAATATAGTTTGAGGAAGACTTCGGGGCTTCTGTTGCTTACGCTCCTTGAAATAAATCCCAGTACCCTATTAGCTCGATTTCTAGCTTGAATGCATTGTGCCCTTGGACGGAGATCAGAGCTCACTAAGACCCCTAAATCCCTCTCGCACCCAGACCTACTTATGAGAGTGTCATTTAAGCAATAGTTATGTGGGGGGTTGTTCCTACCTACACTCAGAATACTGCACTTCCCTACATTGAACTCCATCTGCCATTTATCCGCCCAGTCATATACTCTGTTGAGTTCACCTTGGAGAATACTAGCGTCCTGATCCGACTCAATTACTCTACCGATCTTGGTATCATCTGCAAATTTACTAACATCACTACTAATTCCTGTGTCTAAGTCATTGATATAAATAATAAACAAAAGTGGACCTAATACCGAACCTTGTGGGACCCCACTCGTAACACATCCCCAGTCAGATCTTTTACCATTGATTTGCACTCTTTGCTTCCTATTGCTAAGCCACGCCTTGACCCAGTTCAAAACTTTACCCTCTATTCCGTGAGCCTGTAATTTAAGCAACAGTCGTTGGTGAGGAACTTTGTCAAACGCTTTACTAAAATCAAGATAGATTACATCATAATTTTCATCTCTGTCAACCGCCTCAAATACTTTATTGTAGAAGGACAAGAGATTGGTGAGGCATGACCTACCTTTTGTGAACCCATGCTGCGAGTCGTGAATTAAGCTATGTTTCTCTAAATGCTCCCGAATGTTCCTGGCTATTATGGACTCCAGCATCTTCCCTATAACCGATGTTAAGCTAATTGGGCGATAGTTTGAAGCAACTGACCTGTCCCCCTTTTTAAAAATCGGCGTCACATTAGCTACTTTCCATAGGCTCGGCACATAGCCAGTATTTACCGACATCTTAAAGATGTCGGTTAGTGGGTCACTGATTATATCACCTAACTCCTTTAATACCCTCGGAAATATCCCGTCAGGACCTGGCGACTTGTTCTTCTTAAGCTTATCTATCTCATCCTGAACTACTTGCCTGGTAATGATTATATCCCTCAATTTATCGCCATCCCCGCCCTCGTACACCTGAACTCTTTCCGGTATAGTCGTTCGATCCTCCTGTGAGAATACTGAAATGAAGTAGTCGTTCAACAATGTGCTCATATTTTCGTAATTTACTACTAGCTCCCCTGTGTTTGTTTTCAGCGGTCCAATTTTCTCCCGTGTTTTTGTTCTATACATCTGAAAGAAGCCCTTAGGATTACTTTTCGCCTCATTTGCTACTTTGATCTCATAGTTCTTTTTTGCTATCCAGGTGTTTTTCTTAACTAATCTAGATAGTTCGACGTACCGGCCCCTGAGATGTGTTTCCCCATTCTTTATTTTCTGATAAATTCCCTTCTTTAACCCAATCTCGTGTTTTAGTCCACGAGTCATCCACTTAGGATCATTGTTTTCTTTTCTAAGTGTTCGCTGTGGTATATGCTGTTCTTGCCCCTCTACTAATACTCTAACTAAATTATTGTAAGACATTTCTACCTGGTTCTCCTGGCTCTCCAATCCGCAGTTCTGGCCCTCTTGAATCCCTAAATTATCCCAGTTTACCCCTTCAAGATGTTTTCGAAGCCCCTCGTAGTTTGCTCTTCTAAAATCTGGCACTAACACTGGGTTTGGTTCGCGGGTTACCGCCCAGTCTAAGCTAAAACGAACCGTTATGTGATCACTATTTCCTAACTCTCCGCCCACCTCCAACTCACGTAGCAAGTTCCCATTATTGGTTAGGACTAAGTCTAATATGTTATCTCCTCTGGTAGGCTCAGTAACTACCTGCTTAAGGAAATTATCTTGTATAACTTCAAGAAAGTCCTCGGCTTCCAGGTCACCCACTAGATCTTCCCAGTCTATATTCCTATTTTAAAGTCCCCCATTACGCAGACATTTCTACTCATACTCGCCCTGCCAATCTCCTGTAGTAATATACTCGTGTCCTGCCTGTTAAGGTTGGGTGGCCTGTATATAACTCCTAGAGTTAGTTTTTCTTTCCCTTTGTAAACGTCCACCCAAACTGATTCTGAATCCATGTTAGTTTTGACCGAGTTGTTAACTAAACATTTAAGTGAGTCTTTAACATATAGCGCAACTCCACCTCCCTTTCTGCCCCTTCTGTCTTTGTGAAACATCTGATAACCCGTTATTTCAAATTCTGATCTAAAATTTCTATTAGCAGTGTCTATCCATGTCTCAGTGATCGCTATTATGTCAAAATTTTCTGAACAAGCTTCACCCCTTAGTAAGTCTATCTTGTTTCTGAGGCTCCTGCTGTTAGTATAGAAGATTCTTAGCCCGTCCTCTGTTACTCCTCTAGAATTACTTCTAAGCTGCCTGGTTATATTATGAGCTAGATGTCCCCTCCCATTACTCCTCCCATTGCTCCCATTACTCCTCCCCCCCTCGCCTATACTAAAAAATCCCTCAGGGTACCAAGTGCTCGCTCAAGGGAGTCTGAGAGAGCCTCAACACCCTTGAACGTCAAGTGTATCCCGTCACGGGCGTAGAGGGCGTCGTTGCCAAAGAAGAGGTCCCAATTGTCGACGAACAGCCACCCATTGCGCTCGCAGTGCTCAGCAAGTCTGCTGTTCACTGCTATCGCCCTGGACAGCCATCCATCGCCAACGCCCCTCCTTGGCAGGACGCCACACACTACTGGCGACCCACCAGCGTCTCGTATCCTGCCTAACAATTCTCTAAAATGCCTGAGAAGGTCCTCGCTCGGCACACGGGAAACGTCGTCTCCACCACAGCTGAGAAAGACAATGGGGTTCGATCCCTCGCTTTCCATACACACCTCAATCCTGTCTGATATATGATCCACCCCTGCCCCTGGGAAACAAACCCTCGTCCTGTTCTTATCCTTGGAGCAAAAATACCTGTCAACTGTCCATCTCCTCCCATATCTCTCCTCCCTTCACTCCGTCCCTCTGTCTCTCCCATGGAGGTGCCATGGTCCATCCCTTGCTCTTCCTCCTCCTCCTCCTCCTCATCCTCATCCTCATCCTCCTCATCCTTCTACTCTTCTTCCTCCTCCTCCTCCTCCTCCTCCTCCTCCTCCTCCTCCTCCTCCTCCCCCCCCCCATCGCCTAATTTTTCACAGCTTGGTCAGCCATAAGTCCCGCTAGGCAAGACAGCCAAGGTCACGGGGTCAAAAGTCACGTGTTTATGTCTATTATTATTATTATTATTATTATTATTATTATTATTATTATTATTATTATTATTATTATTATTATTATTATTATTATTATTACTATTGTTATTATTATAGAGTTTTCATCCTGATATATTAGCTTTGTCTATTTCTTTATTTTCTCCTTCACATTTCTTTATATATATATATATATATATATATATATATATATATATATATATATATATATATATATATATATATATATATATATATATATATATATATATATATATATATATATATATATATATATATATATATATATATATATATATATATATATATATATATATATATATATATATATATATATATATATATATATATATATATATATATATATATATATATATATATATATATATATATATATATATATATATATATATATATATATATATATATATATATATATATATATATATATATATATATATATATATATATATATATATATATATATATATATATATATATATATATATATATATATATATATATATGAACAGGCAAAGCCACTCCCAGTGAGGTATATGGGAGTGAGAGAGCTGAAGCCTCCAAAGACCCTTCCCATGTCCTCACTAACCGTTTCCCTATTGTCTCACCAACACCGGAGAGTAGTTCAGCATGCTCTAAAGACAGATCCTCTCTTTATCCACACCACACTACATTCACACAACATATACACCTTTTCCCAAAATCAAAATTTCAAAATGGCGCGCATACACCAAGCCTCGGAGTCCCCGACTGGGGGGGGACCACAAATTCCCCCAGGGAGGACTCCCCTTCTGGCTGCCGACCCGAGAGGTGTCTTGGTAACTCCTCGAACCTCTTTCTTCTCAATTTCTGTAACATTCGCGGTCTTCGCTCTAATTTTCATTCTGTGGAACATCATCTCTCCTCCTCTAAACCTCACCTTCTCTTCCTTACCGAAACACAGGTTTCTGAGGCTACTGACAGCAATCTCTACTCTGTTCCCTCCTACTATCTCTATCCTAAATTTCAATCCAAAGTTGGATGTTGCGCCTACGTGCGCAACGACATCACTTGCTCTCGTGCCCACGACCTTGACTCTTCTGAATTTTCCACCATCTGGTTAAGACTTCACTGTCATTCTATTAGTAAATACATCTGTGCTGTTTATCTCTCACCTAACTCTACCAACTATGTAAAATTCTTTGACTATTTGAATTCTAAAGTGGAGCACATCTTGACCCACTCTCTCTTCGCTGAAATCTCCATCCTAGGAGATTTCAATGTTCACCACCAGCTTTGGCTTTCATCCTCTTTCACTGATCATCCTGGTGAACAAGCCTACAACTTTGCTATCCTCAACGACCTAGAGCAGTTGGTCCAGCACCCAACACGTATTCCCGACCGTCTTGGAGATCGGCCCAACATTCTAGACCTCTTCCTTACCTCAAACCCTTCTGCTTATTCTGTCAAACTGTTCTCTCCGTTGGGCTCCTCCGATCACAATCTTATTTCTGCATCCTGTCCTATCGCTCCTGTACACCCTCTGGACCCACCGAAGAGGCGATGCTTCTGGCATTTTGCTTCAGCTCGGTGGGACGACCTGAGGATGTACTTTTCCGATTTCCCGTGGAATGATTATTGCTTCCAGGATAGAGACCCCTCTGTGTGTGCTCAGCGCATCACAGAGGTAATTGTCTCTGGAATGGAGGCATACATTCCTCGTTCTTTCTCTACTCCTCACGCAAAAAAGCCTTGGTTTAATCACGCTTGTTCTCGTGCTGTCAATGATAGAGAGGTAGCTCACAAAAGGTACCAGAGCTTTCAAACTAATGCTAATTATGAACTTTACATTTCTGCCCGAAATCGTGCCAAATCTATTCTACGACTAACCAAAAATTCTTTCATTAATAGAAAATGTTAAAATTTTGCTTTCTCTAATTCTCCAATGGACTTCTGGCATCTAGCCAAAAACATCTCCTCCAACTTCACTTCTTCATCTTTCCCTCCACTCCTCAGACCTGACGGCAACACTGCCGTCTCATCTATCTCTAAGGCTGAACTCTTCTCTCAAACTTTTTTTCTAAAAACTCCACTCTGGACGATTATGGGCATATTCCTCCTACTCATCCCCCCTCTGACTCCTTTATGCCTGTTATAAAGATTCTTCAAAATGATGTTTTCTATGCCCTCTCTGGCCTCAATCCTCAGGAGGCTTATGGATCTGATGGAGTGCCTCCTATTGTCCTTAAAAACTGTGCCTCCGTGCTGTCACCCTGCCTGGTCAAACTCTTTCGCCTCTGCCTGTCAACATCTACCTTTCCTTCTTGCTGGAAGTATGCCTTCATACAGCCTGTACCTAAGAAGGGTGACCGCTCCAATCCCTCAAACTACCGTCCTATTGCTTTACTTTCTTGTCTATCTAAAGCTTTTGAATCAATCCTTAACCGGAAGATTCAAAAGCACCTTTCCACTTCTGACCTTCTATCTGATCGCCAGTATGGGTTCCGCAAGGGGCGTTCTACTGGTGATCTCCTAGCCTTCTTAACTGACTCTTGGTCATCCTCTCTTAGCCGTTTCGGTGAAACTTTTGCTATTGCGCTGGACATATCAAAAGCTTTTGATAGGGTCTGGCACAAATCTTTGCTTTCAAAACTACCCTCCTACGGTTTCTATCCTTCTCTCTGTACCTTTATCTCCAGTTTCCTTTCTGACCGTTCTATTTCTGCCGTGGTAGACGGTCACTGTTCTTCTCCTAAATCTATTAACAGTGGTGTCCCACAGGTTTCTGTCCTATCTCCCACTCTTTTTCTGTTGTTCATTGATGATCTTCTTTCCAAAACGAACTGTCCTATCCATTCCTACGCCGATGATTCCACTCTGCATTATTCAACCCTTCAGGAACTTAACGACTCAAGGCTGGAGACTGCAGAACGCTTAGCCTCAGACCTTACTATTATTTCCGACTGGGGCAAGAAGAACCTGGTGTCCTTCAACGCCTCAAAACACAGTTTCTCCACCTATCCACTCGACACAAACTTCCAAACAACTATCACCTATTCTTTGACAACACCCAGCTATCACCTTCCTCAACACTAAACATTCTCGGTCTATCCTTAACTCAAAATCTCAACTGGAAACTTCATATCTCATCTCTTACTAAATCAGCTTCCTCGAGGCTGGGCGTTTTGTACCGTCTCCGCCAGTTCTTCTCCCCTGCACAGTTGCTGTCCATATACAGGGTCCTTGTCCACCCTCGTATGGAGTATTCATCTCATGTGTGGGGGGGCTCCACTCACACAGCTCGTCTGGACAGAGTGGAGGCTAAGGCTCTTCGTCTCATCAGCTCTCCTCCTCATACTGATAGTCTTCTACCTCTTAAATTCCGCCGCAATGTTGCCTCTCTTTCTATCTTCTATCGATATTTCCACGCTGACTGCTCTTCTGAACTTGCTAACTGCATGCCTCCCCCCCTTCCGCGGCCCCGCTGCACTCGACTTTCTACTCATGCTCATCCCTATACTGTCCAAACCCCTTATGCAAGAGTTAACCAGCATCTTCACTCTTTCATCCCTCACGCTGGTAAACTCTGGAACAATCTTCCTTCATCTGTATTTCCTCCTGCCTACGACTTAAACTCTTTCAAGAGGAGGGTATCAGGACACCTCTCCTCCCAAAACTGACCTATCTTTCCACCTCTTTGGATTCTTTTTAGGAGCAGTGAGTAGCAGGCTTTTTTTTATTAATGTTTGCTTTTGTGCCTTGAACTGTCTCCTCTGCTGTAAGAAAAAAAGAAAAAAAATATATATATATATATATATATATATATATATATATATATATATATATATATATATATATATCTATATATATATATATATATATATATATATATATATATATATATATATATATATATATATATATATATATATATATATATATATATATATATATATATATATATATATATATATATATATATATATATATATATATATATATATATATATCAGGTAGGCGGTGGCCGAAGTGATAGCGTACTGGAACCACATTCGCCGCGTGATGGACGAAGCGGGTTCGAATCCTCACGGTACCACTCGGATATTTCGGTCACCGCAGAGTGGCTTAAAACATGCTGTCCTGAAGACCACCCATCAACTCGGACTCTAGAGGAAGCCGTCCAAGCGAATCAAGTACGAGTTCCGGGGGGCAGCATGAGCCAATGCAAGATGGCGCCACTATAAACACTAGCCTGCGCCAGAACGGGCTGGGCCGACCATCAGGCCCCACCTGGAAGAAGCCTTGGGCCGACCATCAGGGCCCACCGGGAAGATGCCTACCGGCGCAATAGGCAACAACGTAAAAAAAAAATATATATCTATAGATATATATATATATATATATATATTTATATATATATATATATATATATGTATATATATATATATATATATATATATATATATATATATATATATATATATATATATATATATATATATATATATATATATATATATTTATATTTATATTACTTATTTATGTATATATTTATTCACCTGTTTGTATTTCTTCATTTATTCAATTATTCATTAAGTTAGCTTGTTCATAACCTAGCTCGTTTTTTTACTCGCTTAACCATTTAGTACCACGCTTCCGTGGTCTAGAGCTCTGCGTGCGTGTCTACTACTCCGTGGGCCCGGGTTGGAATTCCGGGCCGGGCAGTCGGCATGCAGCTCACCCAGCTGTTCATCCTCCCTCTCGGGCTGGTCGATAAATGGGTACCTGGGAAAACCTGGGGAAGGTAAACTGTGATAACCCGGATGTCACACTGGCCTTGTGTCCCGGGGTAATGGGATGTGTAGCCGGGTCGGGAAGTGTAGCATTCTGAGTGTTAGGTAGGAATAACCCCTCACACAATTACTCCTTAAATGGCAATCCTCTAAGTAGGTCTGGGCGTGAGAGAAACAAGTGTCCTGGTGAGCGCTGACCTCCGTCCTGGGGCTGAATGCATTCAGGATAAAAATTGGGCAAACAGAGTACTTGGTTTCATCTCATGGAGCGTAAGCAATAGGAGCGCTGAAGTCATCCTCAAACTTTACTTAGCACTAGTTAGACCTCATCTCGATTATGCAGTTCAGTTCTGGTCCCCTTACTATAGAATGGATATCAAGATGTTAGAATCTGTACAGAGGAGGATGACAAAGATGATTCAGGGGGTGAGAAACTTGCCTTATGAAGACAAGCTGAAACAGTTAAATCTACAGTCGCAAGAAAGGCGAAGGTTGTGAGGAGATTTGATCGGAGTCTATAAATGGATGAAGGGCTTTAATAAAGGGGATGTCAATAAGATTTTGTTAGTAAAAGAGCCAGGCAGGACGCGTAGCAATGGTTTTAAGTTAGACAAATTCAGATTTAACAAAGACATAGGCAAGAATTGGTTCACCAATAGCGTGGTGGACGAATGGAACAGGCTTGGGGGCCATGTTGTGGGTGCCAATACCGTAGATACATTCAAGAAGAGGTTGGATGAAGCCATGGATGGGGAGGTAAGGTGGGGTTGAGTGTACAGGAGCTGCCTTGTATAGGCCAACCGGTCTCTTGCAGACTCCTTACGTTCTTATGTTCTTATCCCTCCCACCACAGGCTCAAGGGGCAATGTTACGGAGATGAGCACCGAGGCCACGCGCTGCTACAGCGTATGCCCCCATCTTTACCTTTACCTAACCATTTACCAATCTCCTTACTACAGCATTTCTCATACGTACAGAGGCAGCAAGCGGCAGACGAGGAGAGCCATCCTGAGGGGGTTAGCGGAGGGGAGACAGACGGGGCAGCCTCACACCTCACACCTGCTCCATCTTTCCCTCCCTCCCTCCGTGATACAGTGTTTCGGCGCCACATAGACAAGCTTGCTCGGCCGGGTAAGTACGTGAGACTCTGTTCTGTTCTGTCCCGTGCGTGTAAAGGCTGCGGCAGGAAGGTTGAGGGCGGACCGTTGCAGTGCAGAAGAAAGGATGAAATGAAGGATTGTTTTTAGTGGTACTAGTGGCTGATGTTGTCGTGCTGTAGTAGATGATTGTAGTTGTGGTCGTGGTGGCGGTGATGGAAGTGAAGGTAGCGGTAGGAATTGTAGAGTTGTGTTCTTCTCGTTGATGCCGCCTTTCCCTCCAGCCTCGGTCCACACAAGGCTGCATGTACCCAAGATCTTTTTTTACTCCTTAAGATCTCGCCTGTACCCGCCACACCACCGTTGCTGCGTCGCTCCAAGAAAATCCTCCAGCCTCCAGGAAGCCACACACGTCACCCCTTGAGCAGCTTGGCAGGCCCAGTATAACGCGTTCACCAGCATGGCTGAGCCCTTCCTCGACGACTACTGTCTTGAGATAATGGGGGGAGGAGATGACAAGGACAGTAAAAGGGAAGATTGAGTTAGAGGGAGGTGAAAAAAGGTTATAATTTACTTGATCAAAAGACATTGAGAGATTGGCTTAGAGAAATCAGATTAAAATGTTATTAGCACGCAAAGGTAATGAATGTTGGAAGCTGAAGAGGGAGAAGACTAAGAAGAAGAAAGAGAACAAAAAGAGATGAGAAGAGAGGAGAATAAGAGTTAAGAGAAAGTACTGGAGGAAGAGTATAACGAAGAAGAATAAAGAGAAGAAAAGAGAACAAAACTCACGAAGTAAAAGGAAAAGGGAAGGAAAAAAACGGGAAATAAAGGAAAAGGAAGCGCCAGCCAGTAAGCCACACGCCCACACCCCGAAGACCAATGGCCGGGCGGGGAAAGAACTACAATGACCTAACACACCAAAGGGACCCAGAGACTTCATCGCTCGATAAACCCATTACTCTGATACACTTGTTTGCTCCTACAGTGTCTTCGTGTTCCATGGCTGGCTCTGAGGGCGCATGAGTGCGTGATACTGCCCTTAAATATTAAAAGGGCGCCTCTGACGCCTTTTTCTGCCCCTTAAGTGCCGCCCATGTCGAGATTATCAACCTGATTAATGACTGACGGATTCCACGCGTGATTCTGATCCTCGACAACCGATAAAGCCATGAACAGCGCATACTTGTACCCGTATCTCGGCCACAACCTTTCAAACGGTGGCCGAACTGGTAGTGTACTGGGCCCACATTCACCGCGTGATGGACGACGCGGGTTCGAATCCCCACGCTACCACCTCGGATTTTTCGGTCACCGCCGAGTGGCTTAAAACTACCCACATGCTGTCCTGAAGACCACCCATCAACTCGGACTCTAGAGGAAGCCGTCCAAGCGAATCAAGAACGAGTTCCGGGGGGCAGCATGAGCCAATGCAGGATGGCGCCACTATAAAATACTCGCCTGCGCCAGAACGGGCTGGGCCGACCATCAGGCCCCACCTGGAAGAATCCTTGGGCCGACCATCAGGCCCCACCGGGAAGATGCCTACCGGCGCCATAGGCAGCAACGTAAAAAAAAAAAAAAAAAAAAAAAAATACAGTAGAAGTAACAGCTGTTAGAGTAGTAGTAACAGTAGCATAAGTAGTAGTAATAATAGTAGTGGTGGTAATTATAGAGAAGCAGGAGCATTTAAAGGGCAAGACAGGTCGCGGCGAGGGGGAGTAATAACGCGCGGGCAGGGCAGGAAAAAGCTCCCCCGCCAGGCCACGTCAGCGATGCCCCGCAGCTGCCGGAGAGTGATATTCCCGCGATGGGCGAGCACCCGCCGCCGCCTCCACGCCACCCTACCGCCACCCTGCCACCACCCTGCCGCCACTCCATCAACCCTGGCACCGCTTCACCCCCCCCCCCCCGCTCCCCCGCCACTCCACTACCTTGCAACTACCCAGCGCTCTTTCCTCCATCAGTCTCTCTTCCACCGTGGCAACGATACACCCAACATCTCCCTCTCCACCTCCTCCAGTACCACCTTGCCACTCATCCAGCACCGTACTCCACCCTGCCACCCATTCGTCACTCCTTCATTCCACCCTGTCACATCCTCCCATCCCTCCTCCTAGATATACACCCATCCACCTCCTCTCCATTACCCCTGAAACCCTGCGATCCTTTCACCTTTTCACCTCATACTCCACATCACCTGCACCCACCCGTCTATCCACCCTGTTTTTCACTTCCCGTGGCTGTTGCTTCCCTTCCACCCTTCCACCCTGTCACCTTAGCCAAACTCCCGCTGTAGCTCTTCCACCAAGACCTTCACGCCACTTCTAGAGTCCCTTGATAGAGAGAGTCCCGACACAGGCGGCCCTGTGCATAAGGCTGCTGGGCGCCATTATTGGCCCTTCGAGCACCGCGCCGACTCTGAATGAGGTACTAAAAACATAATTTTACCTATTTTGGAGGTGGATTCGGCTGCTTTTTAATGTAACAATGCCTTGCTGCCTAGCCTTCGGCTGTAGCAACATGTCACAGAGGGGACACAAAGTGTATAATTTAACTGCAAGGCCGCTGAGAAGACAGACAGAGGCGTGCTAACAGTCAGTCGTCTTGGGAGGAAACCATCGTTATGACAGCAAGACACACACACTGCCATTGTGTGTGTCTTGCTGTCATAACCGCCCTCCCTGTGTACTGTCTATGGAAATCATTGTGAGAGAGACACAGCTACAAGGACTGAAACAATCGTTCACCTCAGGTCCAGCCATCGAAGCTGATGAGGGAAGCTGTGGCCCTTATGGCCAAAATTATTGGATGTGATCTCTCCCACAGGGCTCTAGCTGTTATTACAGACTCACAATGGATATTTCACAGTCTCATCAAGGCCAGTCTAATAGACTGGGCGTGTTACAAGAGTTTAATGAACAGAAGCTAGCTTTCGATGAGCCATACCTGTCTTGGTAAAACTAGAATCACACCCAACTCACTCTAAAAGTTAATATATTATTTTTTATATATTTTATTTGCTAATCATCACTCTGGTAACCGTTTCCATTATTATTACTCGTTTATGAGATTTTAAAATGCGGGAAAATAATACTATTTCAGCGGTGATAGGTTAGGGTACTATTTGCTCATGTGGAGCCCGAGTCTTCAGCCAGAAACTCCTCTAGGTTGGGTTATGAGTGCATCTTTATTTAATAGCCTAATATATAAGGTTGCACAGTCTTCATTTTCATTGGTTCCAATGTCATTATAATATGCTGAAGACATTTTCCTACAATATTCTCTAAACCTATTTTGACCCTCAAGCAAAATGAAACACGTTTACATGGCCTTAGTATTTTATTGTATTATTTTTCAATCAACAATGCGTAAGTATTTTAAATAAATCAAATTAAATCAAATGTTATTGAACTCATTGATAACTTATCCTCACAATACCTTGGAAACGCACAAAAATTAAATTCATTGCAGCAACTACATCCTTGTGTGTGTGTGTGTGTGTGTGTGTGTGTGTGTGTGTGTGTGTGTGTGTGTGTTAACACAATAAAGAAAGCAGCAAGGCGAGTAATGGAATCAGAGCCCCCTTCACCCCCACGTAAGTACTTTATACTAATTTTCTCTTCATACGCTAAAGTTTTCTGCAAGCAGGTAACGGAAAGGAAGCAAAGTGCCTTTGCATTGATGGAGCTTGGGTAGTGTGTCAGCCACGTGGCCCATGACAAGTATATCAAGGCTCATGACGTCCAGGGGGCAGCGTCTCTCCCTGAAGGCAAGGGTCAGGCGATGGAGGGATATGTAGGTATTAGAAAGACTTCCCAAACTGCTGCCGATAATGTTTTACAGCGATAAGTATTGTTAAATCCATCCATCACAGTAGCAACACTAGAAGAGAAGCACCCAGACTTGTGTGAAGTCTCAGTACCCTCTGAATGCTGGAGCCTCTCACGGTCGTCAGCAGCCCGCCGTGACACGCCTATATCACAGGCTACGTGGGTTACTGAGTGCCTATACTGAGACAGTGGCTGATCGTAAGGCTAATAATAATCTCCTGTCACCTTCTTACGGCACATTACAACGGCTGGTGACCAAATTATGGTAAAGTATAAGGGCGTAAAGGTGGGATGGCGACACCTGTTTGTGTAGCCACAAACTGTCTCTTATTTACTTTCCCAGAGCTCGTTGGCTGATGGCTGTTAGAGTAAGGTGTGCAGGTCTGACACAAGTGTGCTCAGTTTCAGTGGACGACCCGTATGGCTGTGAAACAGAAATAAAAAAAGAGAGCGTGTACTAGCGTTTGAAAAGCGCGGCGAAAACAGGGCCAATTATGGCGTCCAAATCTTAGGTTGTCGGGACTCTCTCTATCAAGGGACTCTAGACACTTGCCTTCCACCATACTAACCAACAAAAGAACAGACAGACGGACAGACACACAGACATACATTATAGTTCCTAACGTGTGCACGATCACCTCCACGCCTCATTATTATTATTATTATTATTATTATTATTATTATTATTATTATTATTATTATTATTATTATTATTATCATCATCATCATTGGAGTTGTTGTAAAGATCGTTTCATCCCCAATTTTTTAGTTTTGTTTTCCTTATTGTTTCTTTCACATATTTATCTGTCTGTCTCTATCTATCTTTATCTTTATCGGTCTATCTTCCTTTTAACAATATTATCCTTTGGTCTTTTTTTGTGTTGACTTCACTATGTCATTTTTGTACTTATTGTTATACTTATTTATCCACTTATTTATGTATTTATTTATTTTTTCGTTAAGTCAGCTCGTTAATTACCTAGCTATATAATTACTCCATCAACCATTTACCAATCTCCTCATGACAGCATTTCTCACACGAACAGAGGCAGCGAGCGGCAGACGAGGAGAGCCATCTTGAGGGGGTTAGCGGAGGGGGACAGACGGGGCAGCCTCACACCTCACACCTGCACTCCCTCCCTCCCTCCCTCCGTGATGCAGTGTTTTGGCGTCATACAGACACGCTTCTTCGGCCGGGTAAGTACTTGAGGCTCTGTTCTGTTCTGTACCGTGCTTGTAAAGGCTGTGGCAGGAAGGTTGAGGGCGGACCGTTGCTGTGCGGGGGTAAAGGATGAAAGGAAGGATTGGTTATAGCGGTACTAGTGGTTGGTGTTGTCGTGCTGAAGTAGATATAGATGGTAGGAGCCGTAGAGTTGTGTTGTTCATGTTGATGTTAGCTTTTCTGCCAGCCTCGGTCCACACAAGCCTTCATGTACCCAAGATATTTCTACCTCCAAAGATCTTGCCTGTACCCGCCACACCACCGTTGCTGCGCCGCTCCTAGAAAATCCTCCCCAGCCTCCAGGAAGCCACACACGTCATTCCTGGAACAGCTTTACAGGCCCAGTACCTGTAACGTGTTCACCAGCATGACTGAGCCCGTCCTCGGCATCTGATGTCTTAAGATAATTGGGGAGGCGAAGGGATGAAAGGAAATAGGAAAAAGAGCAAATATGGAGGAGCAGTAGAAGGGAATATTCAGTTAGAGAGACGGTGATAAAGGGTCTAATCTATACTATCAGAAGACACTATTAAAGAGAGATTAGCTTAGAGTAATTAGATTAAAGAAGTTATTAGCACGTGCTGAATGTTGAAAGCTGAAGAGGGAGAAGAAGAAGGAAAAAGGAGAACAAAAATAAGGCGAGAGGGAAGGAGAATAATACTTAAAAAAAAAGGACTGGAGGAAAACTGTAACGAAGAAAAAAAAGAGAAAAAAGAAAAGAAGAAAAGTATAAAGAGAAAAAACAAAGTAAAAGGTAAAAGGAAGTACAACAAATACGAAATAAAAGAGAAAGGAGACGCCAGCCAGTGAGCCACACGCCCACGCCACGAGCCAGGACCATGCAGCCAGTGAGCCACACGCCCACACCCACGCCACGAGCCAGGACCATGCAGCCAGTGAGCCACACGCCCACACCCACACCACGAGCCAGGACCATGCAGCCAGTGAGCCACACGCCCACACCCACGCCACGAGCCAGGACCATGCAGCCAGTGAGCCACACGCCCACACCCACGCCACTAGCCAGGACCATGCATCCAGTGAGCCACACGCCCACACCCACGCCACGAGCCAGGACCATGCATCCAGTGAGCCACACGCCCACGCCCACGCCACGAGCCAGGACCATGCATCCAGTGAGCCACACGCCCACGCCCACGCCACGAGCCAGGACCATGCATCCAGTGAGCCACACGCCCACGCCCACGCCACGAGCCAGGACCATGCATCCAGTGAGCCACACGCCCACGCCCACGCCACGAGCCAGGACCATGCAGCCAGTGAAAGTACGGGAAAAGAACTACAGTGATCCGACACTAACCAGTAGGAGCCCAGATACCTCATTGCTCGATAAACACATTACTCTGATACATTTGTCAGCTAATATAGTGTCTTCCTACTCTATGGCAGGCTCTGAGGGGGCTCAAGGGCGTGCTGGGGCCCTAGAAAAATAAAGTGACCCCTCTTAAGCCATTTCTGCGCCTTAAGTGCCGCCCATGGCCAGAGTAGTAACTTAAATCATGGCTCACGGATCCCACGCGTGATTCTGATCCTCGGCACGCGATAACGTCATGAACAGCACTTACTAGTACCCACACCTCGGCCACAACCTTTCCAACAGTGACGGTAACAGCGGGGAGAGAAGTAGTGAGAGTAGTGGTAAGGAGGAGGAGGAAGGAAGAGGATAACAGTCAGGATCAACACTCGGCTGTAACATTTCTTTTGATACCATATATCTATATATATATATATATATATATATATATATATATATATATATATATATATATATATATATATATATATATATATATATATATATATATATATATATATATATATATATTTGGTATCAAAAGAAAGCAAATGTATTATTCATAAATGAGAAGAGATATGGTTGAATACTAAAAAAAAAAGAACATGTATAATAAGGCCCTTTAATATAGGTTGGTTTATATAGTGAAATGATTATAAAAAAAATAGTACTTTTTTATTTAGATATCTTAAAATGGTTTTATTACAAGTTAGTCAACATATTGAAGTCTTCATATATGAATTTTTATGCAGATATATTAATGTTTGTGGCGTCAGGAAGGTTTTTCTTCGCGGCGCTTGAAATGAGTCAGATTCGGCGAATGTTCGTCGCGACTTCTGGTCGTGCTCGAGCAACAACTACTGAAGCTAGGAAGGCGTGCTTGGTGGCAAATGAAAGCTCTTTTGATCCAGATTGATAATCAGAAACAAAATGGAAAGTAATAAATAATTTTTAAAAGTTATAAGCAAAAAACTAGGACGTATCCAAATCGCGCAAAAGGGCCGAAAAACAGGCTATATTGTGACGGCTCGACGACGAACTTGGAATTGAGCTATCACAAAATACTTCGAGTAGGAAAAACTACATTGCCGTGAGGGGCTACATGACAAAGTACAGCCTTCTAGAGGCAATAGCAGTGCCACACTAAACAAAAACGGTAAAGTGTCTGGAGTTCGTCAAAATCGCTCTCGACAGGATTTACGTTTCGAGCTCTAGGGACGAAACTACTGGGAGTAGGGAAATGTTATGCACAATATTGGAAATAACATTGGCAGGGCTAAATCATTTGTTAATTTTTTTTTTAATTATCTAAAAATGAGCGGGTCTCAAGGCTGGAAACTCAAAAATAGGTATTCTTTCCGAGTCTTTTTTTTTTTTTTGCGAATTTATTCGATTTTTTACCCTTTCGAATCAGTTTTCGGCCCCGGTCGCTAATTACAGAATATGGCTCTTTTATTTTGCCGTCGATTGATACCAAAACCGTGTGGTTCCAGAAATAAGGGAGTTATGGCGATTCCCCCCAAAGGGATGATTTTTCCAAAATTCGCGGCTTAATGACAAGGCTGGGGCAAGTGTCGGTTCCATAGTATAGAGTTCACTGATTACACACATAATTTGTTTTCTGAAGGACGGCTGTGCCACTGACGGCTGACTCTAGTTCATAAAAAAAAAATTGCTGATTCTATACTACATCGCCTCGCTTGAATGGCCAGACAATTGTTTCTAGTTCTTGGGTTAGTTTGGAGCCCAAAAACCTTGAAGTGATTGAAGTTACTGAACTTCTTAAGGTACTTTAAGACCTGAATAATATCTCCTGGTAAGCGTCTCTCTTCTTGGGTCGTTCAGTGATGATGATGATGATGATGATGATGATGATGATGATGATGATGATGATGATGATGATAATGAGGAGGAGGAGGAGGAGGAGGAGGAGGAGGAGGAGGAGGAGTAGAAGGAGGTGAAATATATGAGGAGTCAAGAGCAGAAATTAAATGTCCCAGCGTTTCATGCAGAGAGAGAGAGAGAGAGAGAGAGAGAGAGAGAGAGAGAGAGAGAGAGAGAGAGAGAGAGAGAGAGAGAGAGAGAGAGAGAGAGAGAGAGAGAGAGAGAGAGAGAGAGAGAGATAGAGAGAGAGAGAGAGAGAGAGAGAGAGAGAGAGAGAGAGAGAGAGAGAGAGAGAGAGAGAGAGAGAGAGAGAGAGAGAGAGAGAGAGAGAGAGAGAGAGAGAGATAGAGAGAGAGAGAGAGAGAGAGAGAGAGAGAGAGAGAGAGAGAGAGAGAGAGAGAGAGAGAGAGAGAGAGAGAGAGAGTCGTAGTAGTAGAAGACACGGCAGGTGGTATGGGGTGTCTGTATCGTTGTGTCCCGCCATATTCTGAGGTTATAGTGTGGTCTGCCTTCCCTCCTTCCTTAATACCTTCCTTCCTTCATTCCTTCATTCCTTCATTCATTCATTCGTATCTCCCCCCTTTCCTTCCTTCTCCTTCCTTTTTTCCTTCTTTCTTTCGTATCTCCCTCCTGTCCTTCCTTCCTTCATATCTCCCTCCTCTTCTTCCTACCCTCCTGCCTTCCTGTCCCTGACTTCACATCTCCCTCCCGTCTTAGCTTCCCTCCTTTCTTTATTCCATCCTCCCTCCTTTCCTCCCATGTTCCTTTCGTATCTCCCTCCCTCCCTCCCCCCTCTCGTCAGGAGGATGCTCACCAATGACAGACTAACCAGTGACTCGGAAACTATCATGCCTTTTACTGTTTCTCTTCCTCCTCTTCCTCCTCCTCGCTCAGGTATGAAGCTTTGTCACCTGTGGGAGAGTATGCACGGGTGTGTGTGTGTGTGTGTGTGTGTGCGTGTGTGTGTGTGTGTGTGTGTGTGTGTGTGTGTGTGTGTGTGTGTGTGTGTGTGTGTGTGTGTGTGTCTGTGTGTGTGTGTGTGTGTGTGTGTCTGTGTGTGTGTGTGTGTGTGTGTGTGTGTGTGTGTGTGTGTGTGTGTCTGTGTGTGTGTGTGTGTGTGTGTGTGTGTGTGTGTAAATGGCGGAGCAGTGTTGGTTTGGGTGTCAAATCAAGTATACATAGGCAGCCATGCATATATATACATACACACATATATACATGCAAATTACATTTATACGTGCTTGACGTGTGTGTGTGTGTGTGAGTGTGTGTGTGGGGTTGGGGGGGGACGTGGATGATGCTGTGTGAATTTGACTTGCATACATGTCGAGAGAGAGAGAGAGAAGAGAGAGAGAGAGAGAGAGAGAGAGAGAGAGAGAGAGAATGCTGGTGTAATGTTTATAGTTTGTATAATGCCGCGATGACCATGCTGATGCGATACGATGCCTTGGAAAAAATAAAGAAAAATATAAAAACAAAAGGTAATGAAAAAAATTAGTAAATTCATAAATTGGCGTATATATTATTTTCAAACAACAATGTCATGAACTGTTAACGCACCTGTTATTTTTATTATCAGTAGTAATTGTTGCAGTAATAGTAGTAGTAGGAGGAGAAGGAGGAAGATGATTATTGTTGTTGTTGTTATTGTCTTTTGCTATTTATCTATTTCTATCTACTTTGTTTGATTTACTTTGTTTCCTCTATTATCATTGTTATTGGTAGTGTTCTTGTTGTTGTTATTGATTATTTATTTTGTTTACCCTTTATATTTACAGATGAGGGAACGCTGTGCCGGCGCCGGCGCTGCCAAATCTCAGGTGAGTCAAAACAACACTCGTGAAGGTGTGGCGCGTGTTTCTTACCTGCGGGAATGTTACACCAGGGTACACACACACACACACACACACACACACACACACACACACACACACACTCGCTCGTACACATACAGCCTCTTGAGAAATGGTTGGTGCTTGCATATATTTACCAAAAACATTCGCTCTCTCTCTCTCTCTCTCTCTCTCTCTCTCTCTCTCTCTCTCTCTCTCTCTCTCTCTCTCTCTCTCTCTCTCTCTCTCTCTCTCCTCCCCCCCCCCAGTGCCCACACCAACATTAACTGACCTTGCCAATCACTTCCTCAACATACTCCCGCGAACACTCGCCGAATATCCCGCCTTTTGTGCCGCTGGCGCAGGAACTCTGTAATTGTCTTTGTAGGATATACTGTCTACCATTGTACATTGTACTGTAACATGCCAAGACTGGGCCGTCAAGGGCCGTGAAGTCTTTTTCACAGATGTGTTTGCTTGTGAATAAAAGTTTCAATCAATCTCTCTCTCTCTCTCTCTCTCTCTCTCTCTCTCTCTCTCTCTCTCTCTCTCTCTCTCTCTCTCTCTCTCTCTCTCTCTCTCTCTCTCTCTCTCTCTCTCTCTCTCTCTCTCTCTCTCTCTCTCTCTCTCTCTCTCTCTCTCTCTCTCTCTCTCTCTCTCTCTCTCTCTCCTAGTCAGTAATGTCACGGTAGGAGAACACCTCGGTTCTTGCGATCATAAATTAGTCCGCGTCGACATTAGAGCTTAAACATCAGTGACTGAAAGTAAAGTAAAGGTGCCCAATTTTAAAAGAGCTAGCTTCGTAGAAATCCGACGAAAACTAATAGAAATGCAACTATCAGATGACGGTAATGTAGAGGACGCCTGGCTAAGCTTTAAAAATCATTTACTCACTCAGCAGAACATATTCGTCCCTTTGTGTAAGAAGCGAAGTAACACTAATAAAAGCCCACCTTGGTTTAACAGCGATTTTAAACACTCAGTCAAGGAGAGAAAATTGTTTTACAGGCTAAAGAAAGAGCAAAGCACGCCCGAAGACATTAGACGTTACGATGATGCCAGGCGACGAGTAAAAAGATTAGTATGTCAGGCAAAGCGTAGATATGAAGAAACTAACGCGGCCAACTGTAAAAATAATCCGAAATCCTTCTTCAGTTACATAAACAACAGAAAGGCGATCAGAAGTGGAATTGGACCCTTAACAAACAGCGACGGTGCACTAGTGACTGACAGCCAACACGCTGCAAACCTATTCAACAATCACTTTTCCGCGGTGTTTAATACTAATTGTCCTCCCACCACTACCACCAACACCAATGATAATGTAAATCCCGAGCATGCATTGCCTAACTTTGAAATAACAACCGATGAAGTCCTTAAAGCCCTCCAATCACTCAAAGCAAATAAAAGTCCTGGACCTGGCAAAGTATATCCTACTCTGCTCAGAGAAACAAAGAGCGAAATATTCTCCTCCCTTACAACCGTATTCAATATGTCCTTGCGACAAGGCATCGTCCCCTTGGTTTGGAAAAAGGCTAACGTGACACCGATTTTTAAGAAAGGAGACAAAAAAGTACCAGGTAATTACAGGCTCATTAGTCTAACTTCGGTTGTAGGTAAGCTACGCGAGAGCATAATTAGAGACAAAATTGTGAGTTACCTTGAAAGGCACTCATTAATTGGGGACTCACAACATGGCCTCCGTAACAAAAGATCCTGCCTATCAAACCTATTAACCTTTTATAACGACCTCTTCACTGTTTATGACGTAACCAAATCACTGGACGTAGTCTATCTTGATTTCCAGAAAGCGTTTGATAAAGTCCCATATCATAAATTACTTTACAAATTAAAGCAAATAGGTATTGACGGTCAAGTACACTGCGAATTGGTTCAGCAACAGACAACTAAGAGTGGTGATTGACGGATTTAACTCAGAGTGGGCGCCTGTCACTAGTGGCGTCCCTCACGGCTCGGTTCTTGGCCCAGTGCTCTTCATTATTTACATCAACGATGTGGATGTTGGACTCAATAACCGTATTAGTAAATTTGCAGAAGACACAAAGGTTGGTAACTCGGTTCACACCGATGAAGACAGGCAAAGCCTCCAAAAGGATTTGCACAAAATTTTAGCTTGGTCTGATAGATGGGAGATGCCCTTAAACGTAGACAAGTGCCAGGTCCTTCAAGTTGGAAAAAGGAATAAGAAGTTCGATTACGAGATGCGCGGCGTTAAACTCAAAAGCGTTCAATGCGTTAAGGACTTTGGGGTCAAAATCGCGTCAAACCTAAAATTCTCACAACAATGCATCGATGCAGCAATAAAGTGAACAGAATGTTGGGCTTCATTAAAAGAAACTTTTTATTCAAGAATAAAGATGTAATACTTCCACTAGTCAGACCCAACTTGGAATATGCGGTACAGTTTTGGTCTCCCCACCATGCAAAGGACATTGCTAAATTAGATGTTCAGCGTCGGGCAACAAAAATGATCCCTTCCTTGTGCAACAAATCTTACGACGAAAGGCTTTCCACCCTTAACATGTTCTCTTTTGAGAAACGTCGCCTCCGAGGAAAACTGATCGAATGTTTTAAAATACTTAATGGTTTCACGAATGTAGACAGATCAACATTGTTTATGATCGATGACACTTTGCGTACGAGGATGAATGGCGTAAAACTCAAATGTAGACAAGTAAATTCAGACTGCCCCAAATTTTTCTTCACCAACGTTGTAGTGTTTGAATGGAATAAGCTCCCACCGTCAGTGGTCCAGTGTAACACGATTGACTCCTTCAAAAACAAGCTCGACCGTCACTTCCTTCAACTTAATGTCAACTAGAGTTGAAATGCAACGTTTTGGAACCTTCTGATTAATGTAAAATCACTTAGGTTTAAGGACAGACCACCTAGTCTGGACCATGGGGTCTGTGTGGTCTGATTTTCTATGTAAATCTATGTAAATCTCTCTCTCTCTCTCTCTCTCTCTCTCTCTCTCTCTCTCTCTCTCTCTCTCTCTCTCTCTCTCTCTCTCTCTCTCTCTCTCTCTCTCTCTCTCTCTCTCTCTCTCTCTCTCTCTCTCTCTCTCTCTCTCTCTCTCTCTCTCTCTCTCTCTCTCTCTCTTTTCTTCTCTTTTTACGTCTACGCCTACAGCGCCGGTAGGCTTGCTTGAGTGGCCTGGATGGTGTTCGGCCCCAGCCCGTCATGGCGCAGGCAAGTGTTTATTGTGGCGCCATTTCCTTTTCGTCTCCTCGCTCCTCCTTTTCCTCGCTCCTTATTTTTCTCTCTCCTCCTCCTTCTTCCTGTCTCCTTCAATCTTTCTTTTCTTCTTATTTCTGTCGTTCCTCCTTTTTTTCCTATTTTCCTCTTTATCTTTCTATCCCTCCTCGCCCTCGCTCCTCTTTCTTATACCTTCCTCTTTCCCCTTTCCTTTTCATCACTTCTCCCGCCTCTTTTTATCAGTATCTTTTTATCTCTATCTATCTATCTATCTATCTGTCTTTTGTCATGTCCTTCCCTCCCTTCCTTCCCTCCTTCCTTCCTTTCATTACCTCCTTTTCATAGCCGCACCTTTCCTCACATTGTCCTTCATTCCCTCTCTTCATCTCTCGCAATTCTTTCTCACTCTTAATTACCTTTCCTTCCTCCCATACCTTCATCTTCCCGTTTCTTCCCTTCCCTTCCTCTGCCTTCCATCCCTTCCTCTCTCTTCATCTTCTTTCTCCCTCCTCCTCTTCGTGAACGAAATAGAATAAAATAAAATAAAGGTAAACACGCGGGTGGCGTCAGGTCCCGTAGGTGTGAGTTTCGAAGTGCGGGAATCCCGGGAGGAAGTTGGGGAAGGTTTTTATCCCTGACTATTTTACTCCTTTATTTCCTCCTTTGTTTTTGTTTTGTTTTTAATATTTCCTCTCTTTATCTTTTCTTCATTTAGCTTAAGCATTCAATGGTAGAGGAGTTCCCTTTGACTGTTTGTTAGTTTGTTCTTGTCTTGGTGTTCTTTTTTTTTCGTTATTTTGTTATATTTTTTGTCTGTTTTTTTTTCTTTTTTTCTTTTTCCTTTTTTTCTTGATTTTTTTTGTTACATATTTTTTGTCTACATTTATTTACATGTTTCGCCTTTGTCTTGTTTATATTCATCCCGTCTTATTAGTATAGTCTATTGTTTTTGTCTCAACTTTCCTTTTGCCATTTTTTTCCTATTTTTGTTTTGTTAGTATTTTGTCGTATCTAGTTTTCGTTATGTTTTTTTTTCATCCCACCTTGTTTTTTTCTTTTCAATTTCCTTATATAACTGTTTTGACCCATCTCTATTTTCTTCGTTTTATTTTTCCTTTAGTTTCGTTCCACCTTCTTTATTCTCTTATTTATTTTGAACCTTCTTGTCATTTTTTTTTCCTATTCCTGTACATATTTGTTTTTGTTCTATTTTTGGTAGTTTTTATCACGTTTTCTCTTCTCATTTGGGCAAGGTGAAGGGAAGGAAAGGTGAGGGGAAGGGATGGGGTCTAATCCTACCTGTAATCCGCGAGTCTCCGCGTTGCTCAGGTGTTAAGTTTTAGGAAAGTTCTCACTTCCCACTGACTCCATTCGATTTATTTTAGGTGTCTTCTAAGCTCTTCCCTCCCTCTCTTTCCCCTCTTCCTCGTTCCAGTCTGTCTTTCTATTTTTTTTTCATTTTTATCTCTTCCTCGTTTTCCCCTCTCTCTCTCCTTCTCTCGATTTCCTCCCTCGCTTCCTTCTTCCGTTCCTTCTTTTTTTATTTTAACTAACTTACTTGATTTTTTTTCATAATATTTTTGAGGTGTTCGATGAAAGCAGATCAGTAGATATCATAAATCTGGATTTTCAAAAGTCATTTGATAAGGTCCCCCACCAACGATTGCCCAGCAAACTATTGGCGCACGGTATCTCGGGTAACATTCAGAATTGGCTTGTGGACTGGCTCTCTGAGCGGAAACAGAGAGTAGTTCTAAACGGTGTTACATCTAACTGGCTCGACGTCAGAAGCAGCGTGCCTCAAGGATCAGTGCTTGGCCCCATGCTCTTCTTAATTTATGTTAATGATATCGATGATGGGCTCACTTGCAAAGTATCAAAATTTGCTGATGACACAAAAAATGCTAGTAAAGTAACTGCGACACTCGACGAAAAAGCTTTACAATCAGATCTAGATCGACTTGCACGTTGGGCCAATCAGTGACAAATGAAATTTAACGTTGACAAATGTAGTGTTGCACATCGGAAAAAAAATAACAATCGCGTTCGGAACGTAATGAATGGCCAACAACTTTCTGCATAAGTAAAGAAAAGGATCTTGGAATCACTATATCAAGCGATTTAAAGCCCGGTCAGCATTGTTCAGAGGTAGTTAAAACTGCAAACAAATTGGTTGGCTTCATCGGACGAGTCTTAATAATAAATCTGAAAAAGTAATATTAAAACTGCATAATTCGTTGGTTCGACCCCGTCTAGAGTACTGTGTACAGTTTTGGTCTCCCTATCACAGAAAAGACATAGAAAAGTTGGAACGGGTACAACGAAGATTAACAAAGATGATTCCTAGGTTGACAAATTTATCATATGAACAAAGGCTTAAAGAAGTAAATTTATTCAGCCTATCAAAACGAAGAATGCGAGGCGATCTAATAGAAGTGTTTAAAATGTTTAAAGGATTCAGTGATATTAATGCGGAAGATTACTTTACAATTGATCGATCAAATAGCACAAGAAGAAATCACAATTTGAAGATAAGTGGCAAAAGATTCTCGTCGTACGAAGCTAAACGCTTCTTCTTCAATCGAGTTGTTAATGTTTGGAACTCTCTACTCTGTCATGTCGTTGATAGTACAACAGTTACGGCCTTCAAGAATATATTAGAGAAGTATTTTGAGTCCAACCAGGGGAGGCCGTGGCTGAGTCGTCAGAGTAACGGCCCCGTGTTCAGGAGGACGCGAGTTCAATCCCCGCCCGGTGCCACCAAGCTGGGATTTTTCAGCCGCCGCCGAGTGGCTTAAAACTACCCACATGCTGTCCAGAAGACCACCTATCAACCCGGACTCTAGATTCTAGGATCAAAGATGACCTCTGGGAGGGCAGCATGAGCCAATGCAAGATGGCGCCACTATAAATACTCGCCTGCGCCAGAACGGGCTGGGCCGACCATCAGGACCCACCGGAAAGAAGCCTTGGACCGACCATCAGGATCCACCGGGAAGAAGCCTACCGGCGCAATAGGCCGCAATGTAAAAAAAAAAAAAAAAAAACTAAGATATTACTCATTGTCGTAATAACTCCCCTACCCTACCCTCTCCTACCGTACCCTCTCCTATCCTACCCTCCCCTTCCATCCCCTCCCCTCCCTATCCATCCCCTCCCCTCCCTATCCTTCCCCTCCCCTCCCTTTCCCTGCCTTTCCCTTCTTTCCCCTTCCCTTGCCTACCCTCCCCTTTCCAACCCTTCCCTCCGTGACTATAATTATTTTTGTTAAACCTTTTACCTTCATTCCGCTTTTTGGATTCCGTTCCTTCCATTTTCGTCATTTTCCAAACCGTTCTCCACTTTCCCTCTTAACAATATTACTGGACTAGAAACGAGAGAGAGAGAGAGATATATATATATATATATATATATATATATATATATATATATATATATATCTATATATATATATATATATATATATATATATATATATATATATATATATATTTGTAGTGTGTTATTGTATTTTTTTTTGTTTGTTATATGCCACTGACTATTTTTAATATTAATCAATTTTAATTATTTCATAATTTTTTACTTAATTATTTACAATCATTTTTATAATTTTATAATATCGTTATTAATTTATTTTTTTCTCTTCCCATTTATTTTGTGTTATTCATATATTCTCTGCAGCGTATTCTTTTATTTTTCACACCCTCCCCGGCCCCTCCCGGCCCGAGGTGAAGCATTACTTTTTTTTTTTTTTTACCACTCCTCGTTCTCGTCATCTTCACCTTATTTTTCTTTCCCTTTTTCTTTGCACTCACACGAGTGTGTGCATGTCTGTCTGTACCCTTGGGCAAGTTAGTCGGTTAGTCAGTGTGTGTGTGTGTGTGTGTATGTGTGTGTGTGTGTGTGTGTGTGTGTGTGTGTGTGTGTGTGTGTGTGTGTGTGTGTCGTCTCCTGCCAGCCGTGGTCGCCACACAGCCGTCCAAGACAACTTGAAAACTTAAGCCGCCAACTCTTGAGCTTTTTACAGTAAACTCGCTGAACTCAGGCGTCTGTAGGGCAGAAGTTAAGCACACACACACACACACACACACACACAGACACACACACACACACACACACACACACACACACACACACACACACGGCTAAATGAGTTCACTAACATTTTTTTTCCGTTAATGCATACCCTAATCCAAGGCTCAAGAAAAACTTTAATACTTGGAGTGGTGAGGCCTACTGAAGAATCAAGGAGAGAAGTAACATGGAAAATATATTGTCAAGGAATCGAAAATACGGAGAGCAAATTATCACTGCGAGACGAACCTACGTATACAAAAAAGGCGAGCATCAGAACTTTGCGGTTGGTACTCTGTTCATATTAAGTCGGCATATAAGCTCCCCCTTTACTCTTTAATAACCGCGTACCAATGGCTAGTCCAAAAGCAAGCCACGCCCACTCTCCAAACCAGGTTGCGTGTGGTTGGTGGATGCTGGAAAGGCTAAATCTCATTGGTGGTTGGTAGCCTTGCATCGGCAAGACATTGTGGAAGAGTTAGCGTGGATAGAGTATTATTTAGGCTGAAAGTATTGTGGCCTGGCATTAAAGAGAAGGAGGAGGAGAAGCAGGGAGGGGGTCGTGTATGCATAGGAATGGCGGTAGTCAGGGCGTGTTGTGTGTGGAGCTGACGATACGTGAAGAGTGAGGTCGAGTTGATGCTGATGCTGCAGCGAGAGAATGGGAGTGAGGCTGCGAGATGAAATGGTAGTGTACGGAGTGAAGAGGGTAGATAGCAAGCCAGGAGGGAGGGAGAGAGGGAGCTGGAGATGAAAATTGATAGTGAGGGAAGTAGGGAGGGAGTGAGGCTGGGAGATGAAAAGATTGCATGAGGAATGATGGAAGGAGATGAAAGATGGTGAGGAGGTAGAGGGAAGGATGCTGAAGGGAGAAGATGGTGTCCGGTGATGAGAGAGTGAAGAGGAAGTGACGCAAGCAGATGATAAGGATGTGAGGGTGTAAGGGAGTGTGTTTGGCAGAGAAGGAAAATCATGGAGGAAGAGAAAGACGGAAGGAAGTGAAAGTGGGATCGAAACTTACGATCACAAGAAAGAACAAAGAGACTGAATGATGTAAAGTCTGCTCACTAAGTCCGACCCAAGCTGACAACATAAGCCTAAGTGAGTTTGCAAGTTGAGTGCTGATTGGCAACTGCTTTGGCTTCCAAGTTTTCTTTAACCTCTGTTTGTGTTTATCTCACGCAGCACTTTCTGCTAATCTGCACTGTGCTTACGAACACGCTTGGGTTTATGTTCTCAGCTTGGGTCAGACTTAAGTGAACAGACTATAGTGAAAGAAACAATGAAGCAGGGAAATGCAACCATGGCGAGTGTAGGAAGAGAAACAGACAAAGAGCCATGGAAAGTGAAGGAAGAGAGACTGAATGGAGTGGAAGAGGTAGATAAAATTACAGTCAGAGAAGGAAAGGCGGACGAAGAGATGGAATGAAGCAATGAAGGAAACGATGGTGAGGAGAGTGAGAAGGGAGGCTGGTACACTAAATTAGGATGGTGAGGGAGAGAGTGAGGAGAAAGGATGGGAAGAGTAAAGAAGATGAAGGGAAACTAGAGAGTGAGTCAGAGAAACGTTATGAAAGGAAGGAAGGAAAGGAAATAATGGTGAAGGGGAGGGTAAGAAGGGAAGCTGGCAGACGAAACGAGGAAATGAGGCAGACGATACAGGGGTGAAGGATGGAAAGGAAGGGAAGTGTAGCGCGGAGACAAACTTTTAGTGAGGAAAAAAGAAGGAAGGCAATGAGGCTGACAAATATGACAGAGAGGGAGAGAGCGAGGGAGGCTAACGTGAGGGGAGAGAGGGAGCGAGGTGAAGCCATCGTGACGGGACTGAGAGACGCAGGAAAAACGAACAAGAAAATATGTAAATGTGAGTATGTTCGGGCAGCCGTGAAGAAATATATAAACTTATCGAGTGTGAAGAAGGAAAATAAAACGGTGGCGCAGAAAAAAAAAAGAACGTGTGAGGAATTCGGAACTGTACATGTAAGAAGACACGCAGGTTATGCCTCACCTGTCGATCTTATAATATATTTCACTTCATTATTCAGTTTCCTTATCCATTCATTGTTTGCGTGTTATACTTTCCGTCAACACCTTTATTTCTTTTTCATTGCATCTCGTTATTCCTTTTCCTAGCATTCTTATAACGTATTTCCATTTCATTATTATTTAACTTCCCTATATTTCACTCCCTTATTCCCTTTCATTCACTTAGTTTCACTCCCTTTATTTATTTATTCTTTATATTTTTCCTCTTTTCTTATCTATTTATCCATTATGTATAGTTATTATACTTCCATTCCATCATTACTTCACTTCCTTGTTATTACTATTACCTCGTCCACGGCGCGCATCAATTCATCAGTTCCGTTGCTGTTCGTATTTCCCGCGAACGCATTTCTGTTCCTTATTTCTCGCCGCCTTGCGTCGCGTTCATCGTTTCCATTCCGCGCAACGAGCAGCAAAGCGGCGCGGCGGCGAGGGAACGATGTTCTTTGCCTTCGTTTCGGCGGATAACTATAATTTCATTTGTTGCGGCGGGCGACGCGCCGGGCTGGCCATGTTGATGTCGTCACTGGTTTGGCGGCGAGTGGGTGTGTGGGGGAGGGGATTATGGGGGGAGGGGTGTTAGAGGGGTCGTGTGGGGCATGGAAGAGTGTGGGTGTGTGGGGGTGGTAGAGGGGTGTAAGGGAGTGTAAATATGGGAAAAGATGTGGGTGAGAGTACTGTGTGGGTGTGGCGGGTTTTTTTTTTTCAGTTTCTCTCGCTCTCTCTCGCTATCTCTCTCAAATTTGGGTTCCATTATATTCTGAACTGATCAGAATTCGAATCCATTTCTTCCAATTCCAATCAGTGCTAATATTATTATAATTGAGTTCCACGAAAGAGCATCAAGGGAAAAAATTGAAATAGGTCCACACAAAGTCGCCTCGATGAGCAGACATGGATATGAAAAATAAGAGAAAGGTGACAGTAAAGTAAGAAGGAAAAAACCTGGGAACAGAAGCAATGCCTAGCGAGTTAACAGCTGGGTGTTGCCTTTTGCTTCAAACTTATCAATGACAACAGCTGGGTGTTGCCTTTTGCTTCAAACTTATCAATGACAACAGCTGGGTGTTGCCTTTTGCTCCAAACTTATCAATGACAACAGCTGGGTGTTGCCTTTTGCTTCAAACTTATCAATGACAACAGCTGGGTGTTGCCTTTTGCTTCAAACTTATCAATGACAACAGCTGGGTGTTGCCTTTTGCTTCAAACTTATCAATGACAACAGCTGGGTGTTGCCTTTTGCTTCAAACTTATCAATGACAACAGATGGGTGTTGCCTTTTGCTTCAAACTTTTCAATGACAACAGCTAGGTGTTGCCTTTTGCTTCAAACTTTTCAATGACAACAGCTGGGTGTTGTCTTTTGCTTCAAACTTTTCAATGACAACAGCTAGGTGTTGCCTTTTGCTTCAAACTTTTCAATGACAACAGCTGGGTGTTGTCTTTTGCTTCAAACTTTTCAATGACAACAGGTGGGTGTTGCCTTTTGCTTCAAACTTACCAATGACAATAGCTGGGTGTTGCCTTTTGCTTCAAACTTTTCAATGACAACAGGTGGGTGTTGCCTTTTGCTTCAAACTTACCAATGACAACAGCTGGGTGTTGCCTTTTGCTTCAAACTTTTCAATGACAACAGGTGGGTGTTGCCTTTTGCTTCAAACTTACCAATGACAATAGCTGGGTGTTGCCTTTTGCTTCAAACTTTTCAATGACAACAGCTAGGTGTTGCCTTTTGCTTCAAACTTTTCAATGACAACAGCTAGGTGTTGCCTTTTGCTTCAAACTTATCAATGACAACAGCTGGGTGTTGCCTTTTGCTTCAAACTTATCAATGACAACAGGTGGGTGTTGCCTTTTGCTTCAAACTTATCAATGACAACAGCTGGGCTACCCGACAGTGTTGCCCAGTCGATATGGGGGAGGTTAAAGTCTCCTAATATCAGTGAGTCGCTGTTATTAAGTGACTGCCTTAAGACGCTGTACATTTCAAGATCGGCATCGAGTGATTGCCCCGGAGGCCTGTGGGTGACAGATATATTTAAATTGACTTTTGCTATGTTTACTCGCACGCACAAATGTTCAACGTTACTGTTTCTTGGTGTTTTGTCAGTGGGATGCAAATAGCTTTTGACGAAAAGGGCGACACCACCACCTCTGCGGTTTACACGATCTTTGGCAGTGGAAAAACGGGGAGAGAGAGAGAGAGAGAGAGAGAGAGAGAGAGAGAGAGAGAGAGAGAGAGAGAGAGAGAGAGAGAGAGAGAGAGAGAGAGAGAGCGAGAGAGAGAGAGAGAGAGAGAGAGAGAGAGAGAGAGAGAGAGAGAGAGAGAGAGAGAGAGAGAGAGAGAGAGAGAGAGAGAGAGAGAGAGAGAGAGAGAGAGAGAGAGAGAGAGAGAGAGAGAGAGAGAGAGAGAGAGAGAGAGAGAGAGAGAGAGAGAGAGAGAGAGAGAGAGAGAGAGAGAGAGAGAGAGAGAGAGAGAGAGAGAGAGAGGAGTTTAAGTACCTTGGATCAGTTATGTGTAGGCATGGTGGTACGGAGGGAGAGATAAGAGAAAGGTAGAAGAAGGGTGGTATGGTCTTTGGGACGAATCATGAATGGCAGAAGTGTGAGCATGGAGGTAAAGGGGGATTTGAGAAATACAATCATAGTACCAACCCTCACATATGCAAGTGAAACGTGGGCCTGGAATGAAAGTCAGAGGTCTAGAGTGCAGGCAGTGGAAATGAGTTATTTGAGGAGTGTTTGTGGTGTGAGTAGAATGGATGGAATGAGTAATGAAAGTGTGTACGAGCATTTTGGAATATGTCACAGGATTGAAGGGAGGAAGTGTGGAGTGGTGGAAGAAGTGAAGCGACAGACTTTAAAGTGGTTTGGCCACATGGAGCGAATGGAGGAGAGTAAGATGACCAGGAGGGTGTATGTGAGTGAGATAGAGGGAGGAAATGCTAGAGGACGACCTCGATTGAAATGGAGGGATAGGGTGCAAGAGTACGTTAGGGAGAGGGGGGAAAGATCTTTGAGAAACTTTGAGCAGGCACGGAGGGAGTGTCTGGATAGAGAAAGATGGAAGCTCTTCTGCCGTGGCCAATCCCTGGAGGGAGCTCCTAGGAGCAGGCGTCGATGAAATAATGATGATGATGATGACAATACAAGATAATCAACAGCCTGAGAGTCATGTTAATAGGATATTCGGTGATACGTATAAAATGGTGAGAAATAAAGGATTAGCATTCCACTACGTGGATAAGGATATGATGAAAGAGTTAATAACCACTATGATTAGGCCAAAATTGGAATATGTGGAGGCGGTGTGGTCTCCCCATAAGAAGAAACACAAAAAAAAATAGAAAGAATACAAAGAATGGCAACAAAAATGGTTCCAGAACTGGAGGGATTGACATATGAAGAAAGATTAAAGGAAATGGACCTACCAACACTGGAACAAAGAAAAGAAAGGGGAGACCTAATACAAATTTATAAATTATTGAGCAAAATGGAAGAAGTAGATAATGAAGGAATAAACACCAGGAACACAAGAGGACATAGTAAAAAATTGAGGAAAGAAGGATGCTTGAGAGATAAAGAAATAAAGCTTCCCGGAAAGAAATATAGAGGTTTGGGACAGACTAAGTGAGGATGTAGTACCGGCGAAGAGTGTGCAAAGCTTTAAGGAAAAACTGGACAAATACAGATACGGAGACGGGACCACACAAGCGTAGGCCCAGGCCCTGTAAAGCTACAACTAGGTAAATACAACCAGGCAAATACACACACACACACACACACACACACACACACACACACACACACACACACGCTCATTACACACCTCTTTCCATTCACAGGTGAGGTGGCCAGCCAGCAGGAGACGGTAACAGTAGCAGAAGCTCAGGAATCATGACTTTATCAGCAGCAGCAGAGGCAGGATGACCCAAGACTTACTCTGCCCAGGACCAAGAATTATAGTAACAGTAGCCGTGGTAATAGTAGTAGTAGTAGTAGTAGTACTGTAGTGCGGCGACTATGCCTTTTGAACGAGGCTCCCAAAACCCACTTAGCCAGTGGGGTACCTCTTTGGCTGACTCGGTAAGGAGTGGCTCTCCCGTCACGCTGGTCGCGGGTTCAATCCCAGGCAGCCGGCGAATACCCTCACCTTGTTGTGATTAATTTCTCGTGTGTTTCCTTACACGTAGAGGACGTGTGGGACTGAGAGAGTAATAGAAAACAGAGAATAGAAAATCTCATTAAAGTAGTAGTAGTAGTATTTGTAGTAGTAGTAGTATTTGTAGCAGTAGTATTTGTAGCAGTAGCAGTAGTAGTAGTAACAGTAGTAGTAACAGTAGTAGTAACAGTAGTAGTGGTGTGCATGATTCCAATCTCCACCCTTCTGCTCTTCCTCCTAATTTATAGTTTGTTCTGTTCATGTTTTTCCTCCTCTCTGATATCCTTCCCTCATGTCTCCTCTTTGTTATATTATTTCCTCTCCCTTTAATACCATTTTTCCTTAATTTTCTTCTTCCTAATATTTATCTTATTCTCTCCTCTTCTTCTTCCCATAACCCTCTCTTTACCTTCTTACTGTTCATTTCCCATTTCCTTCTGGTCCTCCTCCTCTTTCTCCTATTTCCCTCTCTTTACTCTCCTTTTTGTTAATTTTATGTTTTTCTACTTGCTCTTCTAATTTTCCTCTTCCTGTTTTCCTGTCCTGCCAAATATTCTTCCATCATTCCCCTGCGTCTGGCTTCTCTGCACCACCTGTTCTGCTCTGTTTCCTTCCTACTTTACATCTCCATTCCTCCTCCTCCTCCTTTTCCTATTCCTTCGTTTCCATGTTTCCCATCTCAGTTTCCTTCCATTCTCCTCCTCCTTTATGATTTTGAAGGAAACTTAGATTTCTCTCTCTCTCTCTCTCTCTCTCTCTCTCTCTCTCTCTCTCTCTCTCTCTCTCAGGGGGAAGACTTACACACAGTTATTTTCTTATTTCATTTATTAACATATTTCTTGATACATTTTATTGTTCTCCTGATCAAAGCCTGGGTGGGAAGGGAGAGGGAGATGCTTTCTCTGTCTCACACACAGAGACACACAGACCATGAATTCAAAGCAAAATTGGAGAAAAGCAGATATGAAGACATGCCAATATGTGGTGCCCCGCGAGCCGCGACACCACTCGTGTCATCATCATCTTCACCGGCAATATTTTCCGATGACAACAGCGGTATCAACCGCTAAAACACAACACGGACTCCAAGACATGATTGTCCCCAGACGCACTGTTCATTTACCAACCTATACACAATTGTAATTGCCCATTAACGCACCCGCTTATCTCTCTAAGCCAAAACACGATCAACCGCGGAACAAAATGTTATGAAAACAAAGCTGCGTCACCGCGTGAATTAAGCATGTCGGTTAGGTAGATTATTGTATGAGCTCGGTGTGAGTTTGATGTATGACTCACACGCCTGACGTATTACCCTCGCGATGTCTGCCTATATAAGAAGCATTTCTCCAGGCTTGACCTCAGATTAACCAGCACTCTGTTCGTTGCTGGACACTCAGTTGTCCTTCCCTAGACAACATGGGTAGAACATTCATCGTTGCTACTGTGAGTATGGAGTGAAGAATTACCATAGAGGAAAGCGTATCTAACATATCTATTGTGTTCTATTATCTTAGTTTTACTTAGGATTATATTTCTATGATACTTTATTGTGTGAGTTTTTACTCAATATTATACCAGTGTTAACGTCAGTAACCAATAGTGAAAGAAAACCTGAAGACTCATTGAGTCTAGTAAGCCAGTCGCTGGTTTAAACAATATTTTTACCCTCTGTAATATTAAGTAGTATTAAGGTAGAATAAAATACATATAAGAAAGGCGACACCGTTTCATCACCCCATTTACGAACTCCTTTAAATACTCCTAAAGTACTAGAATTTTAAGTCAAGTGTCACTAATACAAACAGTGTGTCGTCGCCCTGTGTGACCCGGATTACGGGTTACAACATTGGTGTCAGGTGTGGGGTGGTGAAACATGTGGTGAAACATGTGGTGAAACATGTGGTGAAACTTGTGGTGAAACTTGCAATTTATATTGGTTTATATTGGTATTGTACTGGTGTATGTCCACATCCGAAAGCGAGGGAGAAGACAGTTATTCTTGGAATTACGGGAATAAGACTTTAGAGTTAAAAATGCCAGACGAAGGCAAGAACCCTCCCCCCAAAAAAGAAGATGGAAAATCGATCACCCTTGCCCATGATGATCTTGTCACGCTACTTAGCCGTCATACCTTGAATGATTTTAGTAGAGTGCAGGGACTCTTATATTTTTGTGGTGGAGAAGAAAAAAGTAGCAAAGCACCAAACCTCCCATGCCATAAGCTAGCAAAGAAATGGATAGAGGATATTGATAGCCGGACGCAGGCAAATTGGGACACTACCGGAAAGATTGAGTTAGCCAAACAATATGCCCTGGGAGCAGCGCGCGATCATCTCCTCTGTTGTATCACTAGATGTGGACAGGATTGGGAAAAAGTAAAGGAAGACTTCCTACGTGTGTTTCCCACAGTAAGGACCTTTTCGGTCCTCCAGAAAGAATTGGGAGAGGCAAAACGGCGGACAGGAGAAAACATCCGCACCTTCCTCATCCGCCTGGAGACATTGAGAGACGAGTTGATCGCTCTCAAGCCTGACAATGCCAGTTTCTAACTGAGATAACCGCTTTACGGCTCAGAGGCTTTCCCTCCGGCCCTCTTACTCATCCTAACGGAGGAAGAAAAGGGGGACCCACAGAAGGTATTAAAGAAAGGGTATGAGTATATTAAAGCTTATCCAGAGTCGAAGCTATCCGATGCCGATATCGCCAAAGAAATAAAAGTGCTGAACGTCTGTTCCACCCAGGCATACGGACCCAAACATGTCTCACAAGCCCGTCCTCCACGCCCTCCAGGCCAGTCACGTTACCCGATACCCCATAGGTGTGGACGGCACGCCGCGCCACCTACACGCCCATATGGGAACGCGCCCACGCCACCTACATGTTATGCTTGTGGGTATGTAGGACACATGGCTCGCGATTGCACATATGGAAGGCAGTATAGGGGTGCCTACCACCCACCAACGGGCTCTCGGTACCCTCAGTACCAGCCCACTCGAAACAGGCGTCAGCCTGTCTCGCCTTGCGCTGCCTGGCGCCCGGAGTACACAGCCGGTCTCTCACCCCGTAGCTCCTGGGTTAACCCTGACCACGAGAAGAACAAAAAAAAACGACCCCAGAGTAGCTGCGGCAGTCCACGGCCCTACCAACGCCCTCACGTTGAGATTGTGCGTAGGCGCTAATGCACCAAAGGAGATGGTTTACGCAATGCTAGACACAGGAGCAGGAGCGTCCCTAATAGAAGAAGATTTATTTAGGAAGGTAGGCGGGAAGATGATAGTTACAGAACCTCTCTCCATACAAGGGGTAGATCGGACTCCAATCCCTAATAAAGGAATAGCCGAAGTAGTAGTAGACTTTGGGCACGGAGAAATTATAGAAAAGTTTGTAGTAATATCACAAGGTATAGTGTTACCAACAGCAGTTTTGTTGGGCCTAGAATTTATGTGGAGACAAAATGTGGTAGCTGCACCGCTGGACACACCTGGGCAGTTTAGTGTAATGGTGGGCGCCTACCCAGTGGAAGTACATTCCCTGGCTGCGGACGATATGAGCCCGTACCCAGAAGATCATAAACCTACTTTAGACGAGATGGAGGAAGTACCAGTGAAAGCATACGCTATTAACGTGGCGTCCTTGCTCCCAGGCACGGCAGGGTATGTCACTCTGGAGGCAGAGATTGGCAGAGCCCAGCAAGCCTTATTTCTCCCAAGGTCGAATGATATCCCTTCTTCATTTTTATTTCCCGGGTTAGTAACCTTAACTCCTAACGTCAAACAAACCAAAGGCAAATTCATCATTCCCTATGCTAACCCAACTGAAGAAACTATTGAGATGCCAACAGGTGAAGTGATGGGACACATTTATTCTTGTCACTCAGAATACTATCAATCATCGACTAATGAATGTGTAGCGGCTGTCACAAAAACAGCTACAAAGCCGCCTGTCACCCAGTCAAGTAAGCAGATGGTACTCGATAAGCTGATAGACGAGCTATTTTACCCTCACAACAGGAAAATTGCTGTCTGAAGGGCTTAACCTGCAAGTATCCTGATGTGTTTGCTCTAAAAACGAGCCACTCACTATTACCCCTATTATGTTCACACTTTAAGGCTAAAAATGACAAGCCTATATATAAAAAGCCATACCCAATACCAGTAAAATATCATAAAGAAATAGAGATTCAGCTCAAGGACCTTGAGGCCCAGGGTATTATACGCCCTAGTGCGTCACCCTACAGCGCACCTCTAGTCCCTGTTGCTAAAAAGGATGGTGGAGTCAGACTTTGTCTCGACTTCCGCGCTCTGAACGATGAATTGATTGATGACAAACATCCACTCCCTAACATTAACCTCATTTTGCAACAGTTAGGGGAAAGTAAAGTATTCACCTCACTTGATTTGAGCCAGGGCTACCACCAAGTACCATTTTCAGAGGAATCTAAACACTTTACATAATTAACGACACCTTATGTACTCTATTAATTCAATACAGTCCCCTTTGGATTAAAAACAGCACCTGCAGCCTATCAACGGATCATGAATCAAGTTCTCATAGGTCTGACAGGAAGAATTGTACATGTATACCTTGATGATTTGATAGTACAAGGGAAAGACATGGACCATCACCTAAAGAACCTCCATGCCGTCTTGGACAGACTGCAGAAGGCTCACCTGTCCTTAAGACTAGATAAGTGTTCCTTTTTCAAAGAGCAAGTAGATTATCTGGGTCACATTGTTAGTGCTTCTGGCTTGAAGCCTCAGCCCTCAAAGGTACAGGCGGTGCAACAACTCACTCCTCCGAAAACAGTCAAAGAACTTCAAGGTTTCCTGGGATTGGTTAACTTTTATAGGAAATTCATTAAAGACTTTGCCAAGATAGCATCCCACTTAATAATTTACTCAAAGGGAGGAAAGTAACCAAGAATGATAAGACACATCTGGAGTGGAATGAAGAGGCATTGCATGCATTTAGCACACTAAAGAACAGTCTAACGACTGACATTGTTTTAGCCTTTCCGGATTTCCGGAAGCCCTTCAATCTCACCACAGATGCGTCAGATAAGGCAATAGGTGGTGTGTTGCAACACAAGGATGAAAATGGTAGTTTACGTCCCATAGCATATTTTAGTAGAACCCTGAATGGAGCAGAACGTAACTACTCAGCGGTAGAGAGAAGCTTTAGCAGTCATCTATGGCCTCAGTACTAACCGACCCTTATCTTGGGTTATAGGATACACATCCTGTCGGACCATAGACCACTGACTTGGCTGTTAAAAGCACAGTGCCTAGCAGCAGGATTGCACGCTGGCAGACACTTCTAGGAGAATTTGACTTTAGTATTGATTATCTCCCAGGCTCCAGCAACATGGTAGCAGATTTTTTGTCAAGGATTAGGAATCAGGAGAGTGACGTGATAGAAGGCGAATTGGATGCTCGAATTATGTCTGTCACCCTTACGGGTGGACAGGACATGTCTGTCGCCTCTCCGGAGGGACATGACAAACAGGATAAGTTTCTCCATTGGAGTCTTGCTGGACTCATGGAGCACCAGGATCGCGATCCTGAACTGAGAGAATTGAAGCATGCTTTTGAACAAACCACCGGTGGTAACGTACATGAGAGAGATGAGAGAAAGGTTGCAGAGAGGAGCAATGTAACGTTAAATGCAGCTAAGAGGCACTTCAAAAAACTGCCTCTTAGTGAAGTGTGTGTGAGAACGGCATTCTCTACCGCGATGTTTGCGATGAATACAACAAGCAGAAAAGACTGGTTATCGTTCCGCAAGCTACATTCCTAACGCGTTAGCTTTGGCGCATTCCATGCTACCTGCAGGGCATGGAGGCACTAAGGTTACGTTGGCACGCTGTCGCAAGTTTGCGTACTGGCCGGGAATGAAGGCGGACGTGGAGCAATATGTCAGATCTTGTCCTGTCTGTTGTCGGTTTAAGAGGGATCCCCGCCAGCTCCACTTATGAGGTATCCAGAGGTTGGCCAACCGTTTGACAGAGTCCATATGGATATTGTCGGACCTTTGTCTGTTTCAGACGAAGGCTATAGGTATGTACTGACAGTGATAGACGTCCTGTCACGCTTCTTGGTAGCAACCCCCCTTCGTACGAAGGCAGCCAAGGAAGTGGCAGCTGCGTTCTACAAGAACGTAGTCTGTGTACACAGCATCCCGCCGATTCTAGTCACGGATCAAGGAAAGGAGTTGGTCAACACTCTCTTACGAGAGTTGACTCAGTTGTTACAGATTGATCATCTAAGGACAACTCCTTATCACCCGTCTGCAAACGGTGTGATAGAAAGGCCTAATGGCACCTTAATAAATATCTTGAGAACTTTGTGCGAGGACAATCGCGGTATCTGGGACCAAATGCTTCCGGTTGCAACACACGCCTACAACACTGCCTACCATCGTGTTCTGAAAGATTCACCATTTTCTTGCTTTTCTCTCAGGACCCAAATGTTCCTTTTGAAGTGCTTGAGAATAAACTCCAACCTTGTTATGATGTTGACAGCTATAAAGCATTTACTTCTAGTGTCGCGCAGCAAACCTATAAACTATGTCAGACCAATATAGATATAGGATGGCAGGAGTCAGAAAGAATGTTTAGGAAATCCAAACCCAAACAGGTGGTAGTAGGAGATCAGGTCTACTTAAGGCATGTATGTACAAAGGGCGAACCAAAGAAGCTCCAGCCCTTGTTCAATGGACCTTTAGGGTGCTAGAAAAAATAAGCCCTGTAGTCTTACGACTGCGTCATGTTAGAGGTGGTAAGATCAAGACAGTTCACACAAATAATGTTCAGGTCGTTCACGAGGACTCTCTTGGCTTCCATGACTCTCCTAATGTCAGGCGTGCATACCCTCTCCCTGATCAAGTAGTAGAAGTGGACCCTCCCATGACTTATTCCCCGAGGAGCCGCTGCCATTGTCCTTTCCAGCTCCTTCCGAGCTCTCCTCACCGGCTCCTGTCTCCTCAGATGCTTCAGAGGTCCCTCATTGGTTCCCTCAGCTCCTTCAGAGCCCTGTGTCAGTCGCTCATTACGATCCAATACGGTACCCCCTTCTCTCCCCAATGTGATGGACCGCCCTCTTGAGTATCGCCAACGACCAACGAACTGATGCCCCCTATAATTACAGATCCTGGGTGTTGCCCTCTCCTTGTCTTCCCTTGATCCTCCAGGAGCAACCCATTCGTCCGGCCTCGTCTTCTCCCAGTCTTTAAGATGCTGTTGACAGGACGGTACTATGTTGTCCCCGTCGTCATCAAGACGGACGACATCCAACGTCCTCTCATCAACGTGGCAAATCTAACAGCGGAAGTTTCATGGTCGATTGAACATATGAATAAATCGTTCCCCACTGTTGGTCTGCTCAGGCGCACTCTAGACTCTTTTCACATTGAGTTTGAGAAGTTATTCAAAGATCTTAACAGCTTTCTGTCGGCTATGAGTGGTAGAGATGGAATACAGTTTCGGACTCGCCAGAAGCGAGCAGCCTTGGATTTCCCTGGCTCGGTAGCAAACCTCCTTTTCGGTACGGCCACTCAGGCCCAAATAGATGTGATACACGGGAAGCTCTCCCAGCTCTACACTCTGTCCACAGAAGAGAGACGTCAACTTAACCTCCATCAGGAAGTCCTCAACGCCACAGTTCGGGACCTCCGTCATGTTCATTCTGCCATCTCCCGTCTAGAGTCCGCCTCGGCTTTGGCCTCAGCTATTATCCGTCAGTTCTCACTAAAAACCTTGCAAATTGAAGGGGAAATGCGTATTTTGGAGACTATCCTTCTCATTCAGTTGGCACTTAGTGACCTAAATCATGATACTCTGAATCTCAAGCTTGGCCTTCAGCAGCTGTCCCAAACGCAGGTTTCCCCTCTCCTCCTTCCAAATGATGTACTATTTCGTGTGCTCAGCAATGCGTCACTCCATTACCCAGGCTTACTTTTCCCTGCAGCACATGAATATTTAGCATTGTATAGAGATGTCTCTAGGGTTATTTCTAAAGGTACGCTTTCCTCAGGAACCCTTCACTTCTACTTACAAATCCCCATGAAAGGGATCCTCTGACGTGTTCGATGTGTTTAAAATGGACGCGTTGCCTTTTCATCTTGATGGCACGCCATATTTTCTGCACACCGACACGCTTTCCACTACCTTGCGGTTTCTGAAGACCGCACTCACTATATGCTCTTAGACTCCTTGGACCGCTGTACTAAACACCACCTGCTCTAGGTATGTCCCCATGTAGCCCCGGTCTACTCGACTTATGTACAGCGCTGCGAGATCGCTCTCTTTCTCGATCGCCCAGACGCCCTCTCGCTGTGTTCTAAGTCTCTCCTCAGAGTCGTCCCCAGTCTTCATCCCGTCTCCTGCGGGCTGGGTCTTCGCTACCGATACTCCCCAGATGGTCACCATGGTCTGCCCGGACAGCCCGGTCTCCAAATACAGGCAGACCATCAACGGGACGGGTCTCCTCCGCCTCGGTATGGGCTGTAGTGCCCACTCCGACGCCTTCAGCCTCCCTGCCTCTGCTACTATGGACGGTGACGCCCCGCTGACGGTTCATCGCGCCCCCTTCCACATCGGACGTGACGTGGTCTCATCGCTCCTGGCCAAGACTCCTTGGCCCTTCCCTCCCGCCGCCGTCGCCCGGGTCGTCTCTGGCCCCCCCGCTGGACCTCCCTCCAGCACTTCACGCGCTCCAGGAATCCGTCTCTCCGGTCCCCGCCTTCGACCCCTTCCTCCCTTGGTGGGGGTGGCTGCTCCTCCTCGGCGTCGTCTTCGTCGCCGGTGGGGTGGCCTTCTTCTGTCTCTTCAGGTCCCGTCTCTCGCAGGCCTCCTCCCCCACGATCCCGCCATCCCCGTCTTGGCCCTCCATGGTCGTCCGCCGGGCGGACCGCTTCGTGCCACGAGGACGTGGCGTGGTTTTAACGGGGGGGGTATGTGGTGCCCCGCGAGCCGCGACACCACTCGTGTCATCATCATCTTCACCGGCAATATTTTCCGATGACAACAGCGGTATCAACCGCTAAAACACAACACGGACTCCAAGACATGATTGTCCCCAGACGCACTGTTCATTTACCAACCTATACACAATTGTAATTGCCCATTAACGCACCCGCTTATCTCTCTAAGCCAAAACACGATCAACCGCGGAACAAAATGTTATGAAAACAAAGCTGCGTCACCGCGTGAATTAAGCATGTCGGTTAGGTAGATTATTGTATGAGCTCGGTGTGAGTTTGATGTATGACTCACACGCCTGACGTATTACCCTCGCGATGTCTGCCTATATAAGAAGCATTTCTCCAGGCTTGACCTCAGATTAACCAGCACTCTGTTCGTTGCTGGACACTCAGTTGTCCTTCCCTAGACAACATGGGTAGAACATTCATCGTTGCTACTGTGAGTATGGAGTGAAGAATTACCATAGAGGAAAGCGTATCTAACATATCTATTGTGTTCTATTATCTTAGTTTTACTTAGGATTATATTTCTATGATACTTTATTGTGTGAGTTTTTACTCAATATTATACCAGTGTTAACGTCAGTAACCAATAGTGAAAGAAAACCTGAAGACTCATTGAGTCTAGTAAGCCAGTCGCTGGTTTAAACAATATTTTTACCCTCTGTAATATTTAGTAGTATTAAGGTAGAATAAAATACATATAAGAAAGGCGACACCGTTTCATCACCCCATTTACCATCACCCCATTTACGAACTCCTTTAAATACTCCTAAAGTACTAGAATTTTAAGTCAAGTGTCACTAATACAAACAGTGTGTCGTCGCCCCTGTGTGACCCGGGATTGCGGGTTACAACAAATACAAGTTTAGCTCAAATCATGTGTACTACAACCAGGTAATCACACACACACACACACACACACAGAGACACACAGACCATGAATTCAAAGCAAAATTGGACAAAAGCAGATATGAAGACATGCCAATACAAGTTTAGCTCAAATCATGTGTACTACAACCAGGTAATCACACGCACACACACATTTCTAATAGGAGTGGGGTCACTTCAGAGAGTAAGGGGGAGGAGGTCTTATCTATCTGGGGGGGCATGTGTCTGTGGGTTTGTAAACATTCTGTGGGGGACATCCTGTGTGTCCTGTGAACAAGAGAGAGAGAGAGAGAGAGAGAGAGAGAGAGAGAGAGAGAGAGAGAGAGAGAGAGAGAGAGAGAGAGAGAGAGAGAGAGAGAGAGAGAGAGAGAGAGAGAGAGAGAAAGAGAGAGAGAGAGAGATAGAGAGAGAGAGAGAGAGAGAGAGAGAGAGAGAGAGAGAGAGAGAGAGAGAGAGAGAGAGAGAGAGAGAGAGAGAGAGAGAGAGAGAGAGAGAGAGAGAGAGAGAGAGAGAGAGAGAGAGAGAGAGAGAGAGTTTCAGACCACTAAGGATATGCAACCCACATGCATGCAATATCAACCATTTTAGCGAGTCCATTGGGGCGTTGGTTCATCAAGGGTCCTTTCCTCCCCTCTGCTCTGCCACACAGTCCCAACACCTATTTTTTCCTCTCATGTGTTGCCTGTAGCTAGCACATGAGAGGAAGGGACAGGTGTTGGGATTGTGTGGCAAGGTGGATGGGAGGAAAGGACCCAAGGAAGCTAAAATGGTTTCACTGTACCAATACTTAAATCATTACTGCTATTACTACTACTACTACTACTACTACAATTATTACAACTACTATATTACTGCTATTTCTGCTGTTGTTGCTACTACTACTACTACTACTACTACTACTACTACCACTCCAACTGCTATGGCCACATATAAATAAATTGCCTTTCTTTCCGTCTTCTATCGATATTTTCACGCTGACTGCTCTTCTGAACTTGCTAACTGCATGCCTCCCCCCCTCCCGCGGCCTTGCCTCACATGACTTTCTAATCAAGCTCATCCCTATACTGTCCCTTATACAAGAGTTAACCAGCATCTTCACTCTTTCATCCCTCACGCTGGTAAACTCTGGAACAATCTTCCTTCATCTGTATTTCCTCCTGCCTACGACTTGAACTCTTTCAAGAGGAGGGTATCAGGACACCTCTCCTCCCGAAATTGACCTCTCTTTATGGTCACTCCTCTTTACTCCATTCAGGAGCAGCAAGTAGCGGGCTTTTTTTTCATTATTATTTTTTTATGCCCTTGAACTGTCTCCTTTGTTGTAAAAAATATAATAAAAATTCATCTCAGTTACATAAAAAGACATCTGGCTCTGTAAGTAAAAATAAAAGTTATTTCTAATAATATACTGTGATTTTTAGTAACTTTGCTTCTTGTGAAGACTTTCTATTGGGAAACGTTGAAGGCCATGAGGAGGAAAGAGAAGAATCAGGCAGAATGTGCAAGTGTGATGGAAGGGAGATCATGTGTCCTTCCCTGAAAGATGTAAAGCATTGTACTCGGTCACCAGCCAGCCAGACACACACACACACACACACACACACACACACACACACACACACAAGACACTTGGTCTGCTGCTTGATCCAGAGTACCCATTGCAAAGAGGCTTGGAGGACAACACTGAAGTCTTCTCCCCTGTACAAGCAGCATGACTGGTGAAGCTTTCCTCTCCAGACAAACTACTAATGGTGTCTCTTCTTAAAGGAGTCGTGGTAACTACATTTTCACCTTTCAGCTCACCCCTGCAGGAAGGTTTGCATAGAAATGACACTTTCTCTTGAGCGTTCCCCTCGGCTGCTGAAGTGTTTTCAAAATCACACAAAGAAGTAAAGAGAGCACCTTGCTGGGATCCTGCTTAAGCCTGACCTCCATTCTGGCCAGCAGCAGTATTCTGTAGCCAGTTTTATGTAAAATTTATCCTGGTGACTGTAGTGCTGCTTCCTGCCTGTGTGCATGACTCACTGTTAAACATACCTCTTGGGAGCTGGTCCAGGCTGCTCTCCTCACCCACAGTGAGGCACGGGTGAACGCTCTTGTGGTCTCCAGCGAGCAAAACTTGCTTCATCTATCGAGGTCTTTCCTGGTGACTCCCGAGTTTGTCCGCCAAGAAACACGTCCTTCGTCCAGGGGTGAAGAGCTGAGGCTTAAGGGTTCTGCTTCACCTGCTGTCTTGGCCCCAGCAGCCACTTCCCTCCTGGCTTGTGGTGACTTGACATCATCACACCTGCAACAATCATCATCATCATCATCATCACCCCAAGCTTCACCTCCTGCCCAAGTGTTGCCTCTCACCAGCTGTCACTAACAAGGACTGGAACTTACAACAGACTCTGTTGGAGAAAATCTTGAGCTGACTTTGCTTTTTTGAGAATGCAAGAGGATTCTCAATAACAGTTTTGATTAAAAATATACATCTTTAACCCCTTGACTGCAGATTTCGTATCAGAAGACCTCATCAAGCTACAGGAGTGGAACAAAACAATTCGATGAAGAAAAATGTAAAATCCTGCACACCAATACCACATGGGAAACACTTCACTATCCACCACAGGGGCAGAGAAAGACCTGGGAGTAGATAAATTCATGGACAGCGATATTAGGTGGGGTTAGATACACGGGAGCTTAGGGTCAAAGGAGCTGCCTCTACAGAATGGACATCAAATTGCTAGAATCAGTTCAGAGGAGGATGACCAAGATGATTCAGGGGCTGAGGAACCTCCCATATCAAAATAGGCTGAAACATCTAAACTTACATTCACTAGAGAGACGAAGAGTGCTGGGAGATCTGATAGAAGTATTCAAATGGGTCAAGGGTTACAACAAAGGCGATATAAATAAAGTACTAAGAATTAGCCAGCAGGATAGAACTCGCAGTAATGGATTTAAATTAGAAAAGTATAGATTTAGGAGGGATATAGGCAAGCATTGGTTTAGTAATAGGGTGGTGGGGGAATGGAATAGACTCAGCAATCACATAGTTAGTGCAGGGACGATGGCTTGTTTTAAGAGTAGACTGGATAGCTACATGGACGAGGACGACAGGTGGCAGTGAGGTGTGGGTGCAGTAGGGTGACGGGGTGCTGGATGCGTGCCTAGTACCGCCGGCATAACGAAGATCAAGCCTCTACCTGTAACCCCTGTAACTACACCTCACCCATCGTGAGTAGTGGGGGGGATTCTGGAGCTGCCCTGTGTAAGCCACCCGGCCTCTTGCAGTTTCCCTACGTTCTTATGTTCTTCTTCTTATGTTCTTACCAGTGAAGCCAAATCCATGCCCATCATAGTGGACAGGTTAAATATGCTTTATATCCCCCTTTCCCAACCCTGGGGTCGCCAAGCGCTTTTCCTGGGGTCGCCAAGACCTCAAAATATTAAACATGGTGTTATTATGTTATGATAACACAATAACATATTATGTTATAATAACACAAACACAAACAACTAAACTGGTGGGGTCGCGGTCATGTTTAGAGGTGCATGATTGGGGTCGCCTGAAAAAAAGGTTGGGAACCACTGCTTTAGATCATAAGATTTCCCAAGGATAATTTCCCCAAAAGCTCAAGGCTTCTCACCTGGACATTGAAGTGTTCCTCGGGATACGCTCGGTGCTCCCAATGACAAGGGCGACGGTGGCCTGCTGCTGTGCCTTGAGGGACAGCCTTCATGGAGAGACTCCTCATCACTGCTGAGGGAGCTGTCCTGCTGCCCTGCGCTGGCCTCTGTGAGTCTGCTCCCAGGCAGGTGGCAACCTTGGAAACATTAAAAATAAGAGGAGGCGACACTGGCCACACTTATAACTTTCATGTCTGATTTGTTTATATTCCCTGCCTGTTCCCTTATCAGTAATCTGTCAGCAGCAACACTCACCAGTATCAGAGCCTTGGTCCACCTGGGCGCTCTGAGCCTGTGTCCGCACCACTGCACAGCCTTCAGCCACCAGTACCAGCACAAGATCTTGTGTCAGCCAATCTTTGGGTGTCTCAGGGTGGCCACTTGCCTTCAGCCGGGGCACCAGGCTGCCCAGCACTCCCTGGAAGGCTCATGGCCAGCCTGCCGCTCACACAGCCTGAGAGTGAGGAAATAATCAGAAGAAAAAATGATAACATGGAAACAAATACCTCACATACACAGTTTCTTACTAACTAAGAGTGAATTTTCATATTCTTGTCAAAACATTCAATCAGTACACTTCAAGAACACTTTGGGAATATCCAGATCATGCACAGTGATGAAAAATGACACAACTAAATATTTACTGCAATATCACAGTGAGACATCAACCAACATGAATCAATCAAGAGGTTATCAACGGAACATGACAATGACTCCATGCGCACCCTCATGGTTGAGGCCGAGCGCCTCAAACTCCACCTTGGCGACTTCCCACACACTGACCCAACATGGCTTGCAGCGGCCGGGCCCAGCGCTGGAAGTCTCTGCAGAAGAAAGTTGAAAACAGTGTTTGTGGAAACAAGAAAAAGACGCTGCAACAACCACAAGCTTCACCTCTTTATGTGTCCATGAATACACTGGAAACAAGAATGGAAACTAATTCAGTCTTGCTAAATAACTGTTGAGCAAGCCCTTCAGTTCGGCAAAGACTTGTAAATAAAGAAAAAGATACACTCCAGCACCCCAGTGCTTGGTCTGCTGGAGGATCCTGATCACTGTACTGCTGAACAATAACCAAACATGACAACTTTTCATTCCTCTCACACATGACAACTTTCACATCAGGGTCACACAGTACTAATGCACATCCCATGCAAAAAAATGGCATTATATTACAATGTTTAACCCTTGACTGTGAATTTCCTACCAGAAGACCTCACCAAGCTACAGGAGTGGAACAGTGTCTGCTATAATTCAATGAAGAAAAATGTAAAGTGCTGCACCTTGGGAGGGGATATCCAGCACACCAATACCACATGGGAAACACTCCACTATCCACCACAGAGCCAGAGAAAGACCTGGGAGTATATGTTACCAGGCTACCAGTGAAGGGATATCCAGCACACCAATACCACATGGGAAACACTCCGCTATCCACCACAGAGCCAGAGAAAGACCTGGGAGTGTATGTTACCAGGCTACCAATAAAGGGATATCAAGCACACCAATACCACATGGGAAACACTCCACTATCCGTCAGAGAAAGACCTGGGAGTATATGCTACCAGGCTACCAGTGAAGGGATATCCAGCACACCAATACCACATGGGAAACACTCCACTATCCACCACAGAGCCAGAGAAAGACCTGGGAGTGTATGTTACCGGGCTACCAATAAAGGGATATCAAGCACACCAATACCACATGGGAAACACTCCACTATCCACCACAGAGCCAGAGAAAGACCTGGGAGTATATGTTACCAGGCTACCAGTGAAGGGATATCCAGCACACCAATACCACATGGGAAACACTCCACTATCCACCACAGAGCCAGAGAAAGACCTGGGAATATATTTTACCAGGCTACCAGAGAAGGATATCCAGCACACCAATACCATGGGAAACACTCCACTATCCACCAGAGAGACAGAGAAAGACCTGGGAGTATATGTTACCAGGCTACCAGTGAAGGGATATCCAGCACAGCAATACCACATGGGAAACACTCCACCATCCACCACAGAGCCAGAGAAAGACCTGGGAGTATATGTCACCAGGCTACCAGTGAAGGGATATCCAGCACACCAATACCACATGGGAAACACTCCACTATCCACCAGAGAGACAGAGAAAGACCTGGGAGTATATGTGACCAGGCTACCAGTGAAGGGATATCCAGCACACCAATACCACATGGGAAACACTCCACTATCCACCACAGAGCCAGAGAAAGACCTGGGAGTATATGTGACCAGGCTACCAGTGAAGGGATATCCAGCACACCAATACCACATGGGAAACATTCCACTATCCACCATAGAGCCAGAGAAAGACCTGGGAGTATATGTTACCAGGCTACCAGAGAAGGACGAATCCCGGTCAATCGCAGCGGACAGGTTAACCATCAACAGTCCACTACAGTATTATGGAGTTTCCTAGGATGCTCTAACTCTCCTGTTATGTTGCCATACTCCTCCCTGTTCAGGCTAATGCTCTGATTCCACCTCTCCACCTGGTTCTCTGTCTAATGTTAGTGTGCTCCATCCTGCCCTAGCAAAGTTTATAATTCCACCTCTCCACCTGGTTCACTGTCTGGTGTTAGTGTGGTTCTTTGTCTGGTGTTAGTGTGTTCCATCCTGCCCCAACAAAGGTTCTAATTCCATCTTTCCGCCTGGTTCTGTTTGGTATTAGTGTGCTCCATTCTTCCCCAGCAAAGGTTCTAATTCCACCTCTCCGCCTGGTTCTCTGTTTGGTGTTAGTGTGCTCCATTCTGCCCCAGCAAAGGCTCTAATTCCACCTCTCCACCTGGTTCTCTGTCTGGTGTCAGTGTCCTCCATCCTGCCTCAGCAGAGGTTCTAATTCCACCTCCATCCTGCCCCAGCAAAAGCTATAATTCCACTTGTCCACCTGGTTCTCTGTCTGGTGTGTACTCCATACTCCCCAGCAAAGGTTCAAATTCCACCTCTCCACCTGGTTCTCTGTCTGGTGTTTGTGTGCTCCATCCTGCCCCAGCAAAAGTTATAATTCCACTTCTCCACCTGGTTTTCTGTCAGGTGTTAGTGTGCTCCATCCTGCCCCAATAAAGGTTATAATGTCACCACTCCACCTGGTTCTCTGTCTGGTGTTAGTGTGCTCAATCCTGCCCTGGTGAAATGCCAGAAATTTTCTCTTTACAACACTCCCACACGATCTCTGCGTGTAACGAAACACACGAGAAATTAACCCAGACAAGGAAAGGTTTGCCGGCACCGGGGAACGAACCCGCGACCAGCGTAACGGGAGAACCACTCCTTTACCAGTCGGCCAAAGAGATACCCCGCTGGCTAAGTGGGTTTATGGGAGGCTCGTCCATCAGGCAAGTCGTGTCACTACACGGCTCTCCATTCCTATTTAGATTAATTTATGTGTGTTGAGTTCCCGTTTTCTATGAACTTCGGAGAGTATTCGCCATCACTCTACCTGTTACCCTCTCGGGGTGACACAACAGTACCACAGGAGAGGATCCCACCGCTTTTGCCACCAGTGAAATGCCAGAATTTTTCTCTTTACAACACTCCCACACGATCTCTGCGTGTAACGAAACACGAGAAATTAATCCAGACAAGGAAAGGTTTGCCGGTGCCGGGGAACGAACCCGCGACCAGCGTAACGAGAGAGCCACTCCTTTACCAGTCGGCCAAAGAGGTACCTCACTGGCTAAATGGGTTTATGGGAGGCTCGCCCATCAGGCAAGTCGTGTCACTACCCTGGTAAAGGTTAAAATTCCACCTCTCCAACTGGTTAGCGGTCTGGTGTAGTGTGCTCCATCCTGCCCTAGCAAAGGTTCTAATTCCACCTCTCCACCTGCTGGTGAAGAGGTGGATTAGATCCTTTGACGGGGCAGGATGGGGCACACTAACACCAGACAGAGAACCAGGTGGACAAGTGGAATCATAACCTTTCCTGAGGCAGGATGGAGCACACTAACACCAGACAGAGAACCAGGTGGAGAGGTGGAATTAGAACCTTTGTTGGGGCAGGATGGAGCACACTAACACCAGACAGTGAACCAGGTGGAGAGGCGGAATTATAACCTATGTTGAGGCAGGATGGAGCACACTAACACCAGACAGAGAACCAGGTGGAGAGGTGGAATTATAACCTTTGCTGGGGCAGGATGGAGCACACTAACACCAGACAGTGAACCAGGTGGAATTAAAACCTTTGTTGGGGCAGGATGGAGCACACTAACACCAGACAGTGAACCAGGTGGAGAGGTGGAATTAGGTCCTTTGCTAGGCAGGATGGAGCACACTAACACCAGACAGAGAACCAGGTGGATATGTGGAATTCGAACCTTTGCTGCGACAGAATGGAGTCCACTAACACCAGACGGAGGAGAAAGAGATGTGGAATTACAACCTATGCTGGGGCAGGATGGAGCACACTAACATCAGACAGAGAACCAAGTGGAGAGGTTGAATTAGAACCTTTGTTGGGGCAGGATGGAGCACACTAACACCAGACAGAGAACCAAGTGGAGAGGTTGAATTAGAACCTTTGCTGGGGCAGGATGGAGCACACTAACACCAGACAGAGAACCAAGTGGAGAGGTTGAATTAGAACCTTTGTTGGGGCAGGATGGAGGACACTACCACCAGACAGTGAACCAATTAGAGAGGTGGAATTATAACCTTTGCTGGGGCAGGATAGAGCACACCAACATCAGAGAGAGAACCAGGTGGAGAGTTGGAATTATAACTTTTGTTAGGTCAGGATGGAGCATATTAACACCAGACAGAGAACCAGGTGGAGAGGTGGAATTATAACCTTTGCTGGGGCGGGATGGAGCACATTGACACCTGACAGAGAACCAGGTGTTGAGGTGGAATTATAACCTTTGCTGGGGCAGGATGGAGCACACTAACACCAGACGGAACCAGGTGGAGATGTGTAATTAGAACCTTTGCTGGGGCGGGATGGAGCACACTAACACTAGATAGAGAACCAGGTGGAAAGGTGGAATTATAACCATTGCTGGGGCAGGATGGAGCACAGTAACACCAGACAACTAGGTGGAGAGGTAGAACTATAACCTTTGCCGGGGCAGGATGGAACACATTAACACCAGACAGAGAACCAAGTGGAGAGATGGAATTATAACCTTTGTTGGGGCAGGATGGAGCACACTAACACCAGACAGAGAACCAGGTGGAGAGATGGAATTATAACCTTTGCCGGGGCAGGATGGAGCACACTAACACCAGACAGAGAACCAGGTGGAGAGGTGGAATTATAACCTTTGCTGGGGCAGGATGGAGCACACTAACACCAGACAGAGAACCAGGTGGAGAGGTGGAATTATAACCTTTGCCGGGGCAGGATGGAGCACACTAACACCAGACAGAGAACCAGGTGGAGAGGTGGAATTATAACCTTTGCTGGGGCAGGATGGAGCACACTTACTCCAGACAGAGAACCAGGTGGAGAAGTGGAATTATATCCTTTGTTGGGGCAGGATGGAGCACACTAACACCAGCCAGAGAACCAGGTGGAGAGGTGGAATTATAACCTTTGCTGGGGCAGGATGGAGCACACTAACACCAGACAGAAAACCAGGTGGATTGGTGGAATTAGAACCTCTGTTGGGGCATGATGGAGCACACTAACACCTGACAGAGAACCAGGTGTAGAGGTGGAATTAGAATCTTCGTTGGGGCAGGATGGAGCACACTAACACCAGACAGATAATCAGGTGGAGGTGGAATTAGAACCTTTGTTGGGGCAGGATGGAGCACACTTACTCCAGACAGAGAACCAGGAGGAGAAGTGGAATTATAACCTTTGTTGGGGCAGGATGGATCACCCTAACACCAGCCAGAGAACCAGGTGGAGAGGTGGAATTATAACATTTGCTGGGACAGGATGGAGCACACTAACACCAGGCAGAGAACCAGGTGGAGAGGTGAAATTAGAACCTTTGGCGGGGCAGGATGGAGCACACTAACACCAGACAGAGAACCAGGTGGAGAGGTGGAATTATAACCTTTGTTGGGGCAGGATGGAGCACACTAACACCAGACAGAGAACCAGGTGGAGAGGTGGAATTAACTCGATGATACGATGAACTCTATGAAACGTATACGATGTGGAAAAGCAAGTGGATCCAATAATATTGGTTCTAAACTACTAAAATCCTGTGCCGAGCAGCTTGCTGATTATTCCAGTATCCAAAAACAACCACCCGAGGGAATTTAATGATCTTTGACCCGTAGCCTTAACATCAATTATAGTGAAATGTTTTGAGCAAATTGTGAAGAGGTACATTTGTTCAAGCATAGATCTCTTGAAAGATATTTTGCAATTTGCTTATTGTCAAGGTATGAGTGTTCAGGATGCTGGGTTAACCTTACTTCACCAAACTTACGAACATTTAGAAAACCGAAATTCACAGGTTAGAATTCTATTTATAGATTTTATCAGCACTTTCAATACAATTCAGCCACATACTTTACTTAACAAATTACTAGAGATGAATGTCAACAGTAATCAAGTACTGTGGATCTATAGTTATCTTTCGCAAAGACCTCAATACACCAAAATAAAACATATTAAGTCTGACACTGTACACACAAATACGGGGCTCCACAAGGGTGTGTCCTTTCACCGCTACTTTTTACCCTTTATACAAACAACTGTAAAAACAACTTCCTCTGCAGCTGTTCGATTGTAAAGTATGCGGACGATGCTGTAATTATAGGTAAATTCAGAAATGATAATTCAGGGGAATTTTTGAGTCAAATAAATAACTTTTTGATTGGTGTAACAATAATTTCTTAACCCTTAACGTAAAGAAAGCAGAAGAAATGATAACAGATTTTAGAGTAAATAATTATGTACCTAACCCAATTGTCATAGCTAATGAACATGTTGAAAGAGTTAATGAATATAAGTACTTGGGCATAATGATTGATGAAAAACTAGCAGGGTCCTGAAATACACAAGAAGTCTACAAGAAATGTTAACAGCGTATTCATTTCTTACGAGTACTGGAAAACATTCACATTGACCAAATAATAGTATCACTATTCAACAAATCCGCAGTAGAATCGATCCTGTGCTTCACAATTACATTATGGTATGGAAAAATATGTAAAGATAAGAATAAACTGAAGAAGATTGTAAGGACCACCACTAGACTCGCAGCAAAAACTGTACCACTAGATGAACTGTACAATAATAATGTAATGAAACAGGTAGATAAGATTATGAACAAAATAAATCACCCACTGAACTGTCACTATACCTTTCTTAGATCAGGCAGCAGATTAGCACTCCCTATACAACACACAAGTAGGTTTAAAAATTCTTTTGTTCCAAAGAGTATAAAAATGTACAACCATCTAAGGACTTAACTGTGTAAATAAATACAACCTAGTAAAGTGTATAAAGGTAGTGACTGGTATGATATTGTGAATAATGTACTGTTTTTAGTATCTTTAATGCAAAATATGTATTTTTAGTGAATGGATGAGTTCAATGCCAAAAAAAATTCATGTTGTATTTCGTATTCAATGTGACAATAAATTTATCTTAACTTATCTTATCTTTGCTGGGGCAGGATGGAGCACACTAACACCTGACAGAGAACCAGATGGAGAGGTGGAATTAGAACCATTGCTGGGACACAGGATGGAGCACACTGATGTAATGCCCCGACGAGCTTCTTTTCTATCCTTCCTATTTCTCAACACGGCCTCTGCGTGTATCGAAATAACACGAGAAATTAATCAAGATCAGGGTATTCGCCGGCTGCCTGGGATTGAACCTGCGACCAGCGTGACGGGAGAGCCACTCCTTACCGAGTCGGCCAAAGAGGTACCCCACTGGCTAAGTGGGTTATGGGAGGCTCGTTCATCAGGCCGTCGCCGCACTACACGGCTTTCCCCCCTATGTAGATTAATTTCTGTGTGTTGCCAATGTCCCTTTGAGACATAACTCCACAATGTCCCTTTGAGACATACCTCCAACTCTTCCCATTTTCTATTACCCTCGGAGCATGGGTCATCCTACCTGTTACCCCTTCGGGGAAACTCAACAGAACTGCAGGAGAGGATCCCACCGCTGCCACCACTGTAATGCCCCGACGAGCTTCTTTTCTACCCTTCCTATTTCTCAACAAGGCCTCTGCGTGTATCGAAACAACACGAGAAATTAATCAAGTTCAGGGTATTCGCCGGCTGCCTGGGATTCAACCCGCGACCAGCGTGACGGGAGAGCCACTCCTTACCGAGTCGGCCAAAGAGGTACCCCACTGGCTAAGTGGGTTATGGGAGGCTCGTTCATCAGGCCGTCGCCGCACTACACTGACACCTGACAGAGAACCAGGTGGAGAGGTGGAATTATAACCTTTGCTGGGACACAGGATGGAGCACACTGACACCTGACAGAGAACCAGGTGGAGAGGTGGAATTATAACCTTTGTTGGGGCAAGATGGAGCACACTAACACCAGACAGAGAACCAAGTGGAGAGGTGGAATTAGAACCTTGTTGGGGCAGGATGGAGCACACTAACACCAGACAGTAAACCAGGTGGAGAGGTGGAATCATAACCTTTGCTGAGGCAGGATGGAGCACACTAATACCGGACAGAGAACCAGATGGAGGGGTGGAATTATAGCCTTTGCTGAGGCAGGATGGAGCACACTAACACCGGACAGAGAACCAGGTGGAAGATGCTAGGAAAGACCTTTATTTTGCAGTGGACTATTCATATCAGAAGACAATTTTTCTTTATACTCCTATCACCACATGCATGGGTGGTGTGGTGCCAGGATGGTGTGGAGACAGGGAAGATAGGGGCAGTAAGGTGTGCATGGGTGTGTGTGTGTGGATGGCCATGGGTGGTGCGGTGCCAGGATGGTGTGGATGACAGGGAAGATAGGGGCAGTAAGGTGTGCATGTGTGTGTGTGTGCCAGTGAAGGGTAAGGGAAGGAAAGGCAGGATTGTGTGGAGGACTTAGGACAGTGTTTAAAAACTTTGGAAGTGAAAGAAGAATTCTTGTGTTAGGAGATATGAATGCAAAAGTTGGAAACAGGGAGATTGGTGGTGTGGCTAGGAAGTGGGGTGTGGAGGGAGTGAACGGGAATAGACAACGCCTTGTGGATCTTTGTGCCGAGAGGGATCTGTTCCTGGCAAAAACCTTCTTCCAGCACAAACTAATTCACAGGTATACATGGGCAAGGGGTGACATGAGGAGTGTAATAGATTATGTAGCTGTGGATACGAGGCTGAGGCGGGATGTAGTGGATGCAAAGGTTGTGGTGGTAGCCAAAATTAGGATGAAGGAGAAATGGGGACTCAGAGGGAATGGGAAGAGGGAAAAGGGTAGGAAGGAACTCGCAAGTGACAGTGGCCACAGGGAGATGTATAGGAGGAGAGTGGAGGAAATACTTGGAAGAGCAAGAGTACAGAAAGAACACAGTGCAGGAGGGAAGGAGGCTCATGAGGTGTTTGAGAGTTCAGTGGTCAGGGCAGCTGTGGAAGTACTAGTCGGGTATGGGTCATGTGGAAGAGGAAAGAAAGGGAGTGTGTGGTGGACAGATGAGGTAAAGGAGGCAGGTGAGGAGAAAAGGAGGAACCACTGTGGTGCCCTCGGCTCTCCTGCTCTTCATTTAAGGCACCACTGAGTGTGTGGGGGTTCACAAGAAAACAAAACTAAAAACCATAATAAAAAAAAAATAACCGCGAAACCAATTCGCGGTGTGGAATGGAGTCGAAGACAATCAAGAGAACGTTAAATTACTCTGACAACCCTACTCTCTCCTCGTGTCTGTGTTAATGAAGATAAAAAAAAAATAATTTCGGTAGCGTGTTATGACACGAAGGAGGAGGGAGTAAGGGTGACTCCTACAAGTGATTAACGTGGAATATGGGGTAAGGTAGGGAGGAAACAAGCAGTGTTACATTAAATGGTTTCGGTTTATTAGGACACTGGGTATTCATAAATAATCTGCCACCCCTTTGAAGAGGTGTGGGGGGGGGGGGGGGAGACGATTTAACTCTCAACCTATCCTGTAACGGCGACGGGACAGCGAGTCTTAAAAGGACCAAGGGCGACGGAGGCCTCTATAGTCACAACCCTGTCATTATTATGTTATTACCAATATTACAAGATGACGCAATACATACAAAGGGGGGAAAAACATATATAAATATATAGGCGACGGCAACACTCCCCTTCCTCCTACCAGTCACGAAGCTCGCCCAGCGACACTCACATCAGCACTTTTCCATACGTATCTTGATGCGTCACAGAGGCCACGACAGGGGGGAAGATCGCTAAACCCCTTACAAACACAACGATTTGACACCCATCCTAACAAGTGTGTTGGGGAAAAGAAATTAAAATGGGCTTCCCAATATGACTGAGGAGGTGGTGGTTACAGGCATGGCGAAGGGTATCAGATGACTACCTGTTGTAACACTTATAAATCATGTGAACACTGTAATTTTAATGGGGAGGTATATCCAGGGAGAACAGCGCCTACCTGTGAGCAGGGCGAAGGGTATCAGATGACTAACCTCGCCCAGCGCGGTGGAGGCGAGGGGGGGGGGTTACCTCGGGAAGGGGGAGGGGGTAAGAGAAGCAACGGATAGGAGAGAGGCGGAGTGCTTGCTGCTGATCGCCAGTTACCCTAACTAATAATTATGCAGGGAAGGTTATATCCTTCGACGACGGTTCGAACCTTTCTCGCTAGGTTTGTAGAGTAAAATTAATGTCTAGACGTTATTTGCTCGTTTTGGGGGCACTACACCACAAGATAATATTAGAGAAATGTGACGGAGGAGGTGAGAGGGAGATGGGAGAGAAAGTACAGGGAGAGTAAGATGGTCGTGAAAAGATTGGTTAGGGAAAGTAAAGGGAGAGTGTACCAGGATTTTGGCAGGAAAAATTCAGCAAATACCAGAACAAAAAACTTTTCTGGAAACAAGTTAAAAGAGAAATGGGGGAGGAAAAGAGTGACATTTGTAGCATGAAGAGGAGAGGCGGGGTGCTGTGAGAGGGAATGAGGAGATGAGGAGAGGTGTGGAAGCAGCCCTTTGTGATGATTGGGAGTGTGGGAGGGAGAGCAGAAGTGACTAGTGTGGGAATAAAGATCAATGTGGGGCGGCCAGATCCACAGGGGAGGGTGCAGAGAGGTGAGGTAGAGGAGGCAATGAAGAAGTTCAAAGTATTAAAGGCCCCTGGAGCTGATGGCATAACAGCAGAAATGCTGAAGTATGGAGGAGGGGTAGTGGTGGAATGGATGTTATGGATATGTAACCCAGCATGGGAGCAGGGTGAGGTGCCGGAGGACTGGAGAAAGGCTGTTGTTGTGCCGCTGTACAAAGGGAAAGGAAGCAGAGGTGATTGTAATAGTTCCAGGGGAATAAGTCTACTCAGTGTGGCAGGAAAAGTGTATGGACGGGTTTTAAATGAGGGGATGAAGAAAATAGCTGAGAAAAGTGTAGGCAATGAACAAGGGGTTTTAGGAAGGGGAGGGGTTGTATGGACCAAATATTTGCACTCAAAATATTAGCTGAAAAGTACCTAGAGAAAGATAGGAAGCTGTTTGCTGCTTTCATGGACCCAGAGAAGGCATATGACAGGGCTGACAGGAAGGGACTGTGGGATGTTCTAAGGATATATGATGTGGGAGGGCGTTTGCTGGAGGGAATCCAATCCTTCTATATGGATGCGAGTGCCTCTGTACGCGTGAAAGGTGAGTTGAGTGAGACAGGGGTGTGTGATGTCACCATGGCTTTTTAAAGTGTACATGGACAGTTATATGAGAGAAATGAAAGCCAGAGTGGGGGAGCTTGGTCCAAGGCTGAAAGTAAAAGGTACGGAGGAGTCATTGGTGGCTGGCAGGACTGATTGCTGATGATAGAGTGTTCCTGGCAGAAAATAAGGGGACACTGCAGAGAATACTGCTTGAGTTTGACAGGGTGTGTAAGAGGAGGAAGCTGAGAGTGAATGCTGGAAAGAATAAGGTTATGGTATTTGAGAGGGAGAGAGAACAGGTCACTGATTTGGCAAAGCCGTACACAGTTAAAGCAGAGGGTACAACACAGTGTAGTGTAGCGTGGGAAATAGAGAAGAAAAAAAATAATAAATTAAATTAAATAAATAAATGCTACATCCCTTTAATTATGACAACCACTAGGGTAGTGAATGGTATGTGGTAGCGTGGTAGTTGTCGAGCGCTGGTCCCGGATGTTAAGGCCTCAGGACAAGTGAACACTCGTTCCGAAGTTTGTGACCAGAAGGGCGTTACTTGTGTGGTTAATTATGGAGGGTGGGAGGATTGGAACCACTTTTGAGACAGCATTAAGAAATTGGATGGTGATTATGTACTATGGAGGGATGTGTGTATGGTTCAGTAATTTCAATGAGCAGCAAAACAGGCTCCAAATGATAACACTCAGTAAGGTTAGATATAAATATGTATTTGGTTTACTTTAAAGGTTGTGCTAATAAAAATATGAACAAAATGAATGACCGACAGGCTGTAGGCCTCTAAACTAGCTAACTACCGGCACAAGGAGATTTGGGGAATACACAGAATGCTTAGCTCTGTAGTTGATGGATGCGGAGGAGGAGCTGCGTGAGTGTCTGGCTCGGCAGAGGACGTCCACGATGGGAATGGGCGATCCTGGTGATGGACAGACAGGCGCCGCTTGATGTAGAGATGGGGGTGGTGTGGAGGCGGGCGCCCTTTGATGTAGGAGCAGCTTGGGGGCAGTGGTATTGGAGCCCCAGGACAGTCGAGGGTTCCCATCCTGTAGTCCGTCTCACCCGCAGGCCGTGGGTGGTCTCTGAGTGGAGAGGTGGACACCGCTCTTACTCAACTCGCTGCCTTTCCTTGCTAGGGCTGCTGCTCGTCTCCTGCTAGCCCGCCTCACACAGTAGGCCGTGGGTGGTGTGTACGTTCTCCAAGCTTCTGGCTTGCTGCCGTGGTGCTCGTCTCCGGTCTACCCAGCTTCTGCCTTGCTGCCGTGGTGCTCGCCTCAAGTCTACCCAGCTTCTCGTCCTTCCTCCTCACCCTCGCTTACTCATCAGCTTCTCTCCTCCATAACGTGATCTTTTAACCCAGCATTACTGACTCTCTCCCTTCCGGAACATTCTTTTACAATCAAACCCCTACCTATCTAACTAACTAGTTATTGGTCTCTTGGAGGGGCTCGAGGCTTTGAGATGAGGGATTTCAGTAACTCGTTCATATATTCGCTCATTCGCTCGCCGTGTTATCTTCTCATAACCTTTTACGCACTTACATTCCTCAGCTACCCATTCACTCTTTCACTCATTCACTCATTCACTCATTCACGCTCCCACTCGCTCATACTTACTCACTGTCACCGACTTACTCACATTCTCTCATTCATTCACATTCGGACCGTTACAGTAGGATAAGGTTAGGGGAGGAGAGAATGGAGGAGGTGACTCAGTTTAAATATTTAGGGGCTGTTTTATGTAAGCATGGCAGTATGAAAGGTGAGGTGAGGGAAAGAGAAATGAAGGACAGACAGGTGGTGGGTGCATTGGGGAGAGTTATGAAAGGAAGAAGGGTGAACATGGAGGTAAAGAGGAGAATAAGGAACAGTATTGTCCTGCCAACTCTGTCATATGCACCAGAGGCGTAGACATGGAATGCCGCACAACATTGGAGAATACGGGATTAGAAACTGCCATACAAAAGCTTACAAGCTATTAATGAATGAAGGATAATCGAGAGAGGAGGAGGAAGGAGGGAGGAGGGGAGGAAAACTGGGCTGGAATGATGGGATGCCGTTTGCTGTTGATGAGGTTTCAGGCCTTGCTCCGCCGCTCTACATATACCAAGTCGGGCCAGCTAAGTGCCGAAAATGAAATATTTATGCGCAGCCGGCAAACAGCGGCAACTCAGCACACGCCGTGACGTCAGTGGTTAGTTGTCCTTCCGCTGTGGTCAAGCGTGGTCGGGTGCGTGTGTGGTGAACATTTACATCATGTCTCAAAAATGTGCTGTTCAGGGTGCAAATCGCTACACACACCACCAAGTAAATGTAACGTTTCATCACCTCTCGAAAGACCCAGCATTACGCTGAGTCTTGGTTGTACATGTACTTATGTCTTTGGGGTGAGAAATGTTTGTTGGTGGTTGTGGTGGGGGGATGTCATGCATAAATAGGTTGTATATGATGTTAATGGTATATATATTTTATAAATATAATTGATTTACATATCCCTGTCCGTTTTTCTGTCCCCATCTGCCAATCTGGAGAAAAAGAAAAGTCGTGATGAACAAGTGGTAAAAATACCTAGTCAATGAAGCGTTCTTTTTCTGTGTGTGTGGTTGGGGGGGGGGGGTCTATGCTGTGTTGTGCTGTGTCTGTGTGCATGTGTGTGTGTGGTCTACGCTGTTATATGCTGTGTCTGTGCTTTTGTGTGTGTGTGTGTGTGTGTGTGTGTGTGTGTGTGTGTGTGTGTGTGGTATGTGGTCTGTGTGTGGCTATGCCGTATGTGTGTGTGTGTGTGTGTGTGTGTGTGTGTGTGTGTGTGGACTATGCTGTGTCCGTGTTTGTGTGTGTGTGCGTGCTGTCTATGCTGTGGTATGCTGTGGTTTTATGTCTGTGTGTGTTGTGCTGTGTCTGTGCTTGTGAGTGTGTGCGTGTGCGCGTGCGCTGTGGCTGCATATGTGTGTGAGAGAGAAAACGTTCTATAAACACGATAATATTTTAGTCTGACATTTCTCAATCCGTTTTCTTCATCAGAAAACCAATTTCTCCTACTCAGCAACCAGTGACGTCATCCATAGCCCCGCCTTCTTGCGCGGTGGTCCGACTTGGTATATGTAGACTCAGCCGCCTCTGATGCAGCGCCCTCGAGGGCCGTCAACAATTACAACGTTAGCCTCAATAATAGTCTTCGATGCACTTATTCTCAAACATCGTAGTGAGTGAGTGAGTGTCTTAATTTATTTCACGAATAATATCGCATATAACCAATAGTTCAGTTTTCATGTCTAATATTTTCATAATAGTATCACAATTAAATATCCAACGATTATTTCCCAAGCACTGAACATCCATCACCCACAATTTAGCGTTGAGTACAGACACTAATTAATAGCCATGATCGGTCATGTTACGAACTTTCTCAATTTCAGTCTGGAGAACTACTCAACACTGGTCATTCGCTGAGTGGTTGATTTCAGGCTTCTTGTACCTCAGACAGTTTATGCATTTCTTCTCAGCCATGGTGCACTCCTGTGATATATCATTGCCAGCTCATTTGAAACAATTTGGGGCGTCTCCATTGGTCTTGGCAGTGCAGTTGGCCTCCAGGTGGCCATATTTGTGACAATGATAGCATATAATAGCATGATATTTGTCTCTCACTGTGTATAATCCCCATTCGAGTATTAACTAGTCGTGATTCTTGTGAATCAGCTCTCTTACAATTGGATCACATCTCAGAATGTAGTGCATCGTGCCGCCAGCTGCAGGCTTGCCAAAAAACAGCTCAATGTTATCCACAACACCCTCGATTGCGTGTAAGAACTCGTTGCGGTCTAAGATGGTCTCCTTTATCTTTTCCTTGGTCTCCTCTTTATGCACATTGCATATCATGATCTTGGTACTAATTGTTCAACAAACTCCAGTTTTTTAGCAGCCTTAGCCCTCGTGTTCTCATTATCAAAGTTCATGACAATATTACCTCCATAAGTGAATTTTGAATCAGTTATCTGAATGCCATTCAATGCCTGGGAAACTGCATCCTTCATTTCTGTTGCCTTTTCTTCCTGTGTAGAAGCCTTCACGACCAGAATATTCTTCTTAACTTTCCTCTTGCGCTTGGTGACCTCAGCCCAAGTTGCACCTGCTGACTCCGCATGCTCGGCCCGCTGCAATGCGTCAGCCACCTCATGAGCCACCTCACCCAGCTCCTCCTTCACGCTCACTGCTCGTGACTCAACTTTTTGTCTTACTTCAAATATTTCCTTAGAGAACTCTTGCTTGAATTCATCCATTTTTTCCACAATTTTGATAGCAAGAGATGCTTTATGAAGGCATGGGGTGCAAATCCAATTTATTTTAGGTATGTTCTCCGACTTAATTCCAGACAGATGAGCACGCTTCCAATGACACCATTTAGGGCACAGACAACATCCTATCCACTTATCGCCTGCGAGATCCACACAAACCTAACAAATCCCCCAAGCTCTTGGCTCGGCCAGCCATGTCGACGCAGCACTTTCGCGAGCGAGGCGCAACACATCCGATCAGCGCGGCGACTCAATACTCATTCCTTAATTATATTTTTGTTAAGGGACGAAATACGTGTCCTTCAACCATAATATGAAGGCACAAGAACTGAAAAGTAAAGAAAAAGGCCTAATTCACTTCCCCTAACGATCTTGGGAGACCCGTGGGAAATCTTTTTTTTTTTTTGGGGGGGGAGCATATTTAAACTACTCCAACCGAACTTTACATAACCTATCTTTTAACAGGGGGGGGGGTTCGACCCCCCCCCACACACACACACACATGTACGATGCGCCAGTAAAACTAGATAATTACAACTATGTGAGACCTTGGAAAGGTTATTATTCTCGTTAGGGCAATATTGGAGGCGCGTAGTGAATCTCCATGTTTACTGAAAACTGAGGGAAAAGGTGCAAGTTTATACTGCACTAGGAGACAAAGGATGGCAGAAAACACAGGTGGGAGTTAAAGGAAAGACCGCGAGTGGAAAGTGGATTGGGTGACTTTAATAGGCTTTAATATTAAAGTTTTTGGTTAGGAGATAAATTTTAGGTGAAATGGATGCATATGAAGTGTGGAGGTGGAATTATAAGGTGAGGGCTTGGTGGATTATACAAAGGAAAGGAATGACATTGCACAAGTGGAGGCACCAGTGGAGGGACATCAGGGGATGCTAGTGGGTGGATGTGATAATAAACCTCATAAATAGGTGTAATGATTTGGACTAGTGAGAAAAAACAATACGCAATTAACAACATGGCAACTGATTGCATGGGTGGATGAGCATTGGACGGAAACGTGCTATTATAATGGAGGTACAGAAGAGGAAGCTGTTGGGTGGATGTGGAACTCATGAACGGCTGGGGTGAGTTAGGCTGGTTAGGATATAAGTAAACAATGCAGACATACTAGCATTAAAACAGATCCTGACCCTGAAAACATCCCTCCCGAGCCTCAACACAGATTCACAGCCTTAGCTTACCGTTTACCGTTGATAAATTTTCAGACCCCGCTCCAAGGTTAGTGCAGCGCTCTTTGAGGGCCGTTAGCAATTACAATGTTAGCCTCAATCCTCGATGCATTTGTTCTCAAACATCGCAGTGAGTGAGTGAGTCTTAATTTCTTTCTTCAATAGTATCACAAATATCCATTGGTTCAGTTTTCATGTCTGATATTTTCATTATAGTATCAATTAAATATCCAATGATTATTTCCAACTCAACATTTATCACACAAATTATCTTTGAGTACAAACACTAATTAATAGCCATGATTCTAACCACTTAACCACAGTGCACGACACTCACCGTCACCTGAACGACATGTGTCTCCGCTGCCTCCACACCGTCCCACAGCCTTCACGCGTCGGGTTCCCTCCTTGACTGACAACTGTTCTCGTCCTCCCTTTCGCCCTCCCCCTCCCCTCCCCTTTCTCTAGGTTTGGTTATTCCCCCTTACTCCTCCTCCTTTCTTTTTCAAACTTCTTAACTATCACTACTTCCTCCGCTCGCTCCCTCTCATCCCATTCCCTCTCTATAATATCCTAATAACACTTTTTTCCCTTTCCTTCTCCAACTTCGTAACTATCACTTCACCTCTTCCTCCTCTTGTTTCTTAATTACCTCCTCCTTCTTCTCCTCCTCCTCCTCCTCCTCCGTGTTCCTAGTTCCCTCCCTCTCCTCCTTAACACTTGCTGCTCCTCCAACTACATAACTATCCATAACTAACCATCATTTCACTACTCCTTCCTCTTCCTCCTAGTTTCATTACCTCTTCCTTCCCCTCCTGTTCCTCCTTTCTAATAACTTAATAACACTCCCCTCACCATTCTCAGACGCCAAATTTTCTTTGCAAATTAGCGTTGACAAGCGCTAAGTCGTCCCTCTGGCCAATTAAGGAAGTGAAGGGAAAATCAAAACTGTAGTGGTAATAGGGGTGCAGGCAACAGTCCGGTTACAGCTGCATCTTCTGGTGGATAAGAGGAGGTGGGAGATAGTGTTACAGCATTGTAAAAGAGGAACAGGAGGAGGTAATTAAATTAGGTGGAGGAGGAGGTAGTGAAGCGATAGTTCTGTATATTGAGAATAAGGAGAAGCGAGAGTGGAGAGTTAAAAGGCATCGTGAGAGGAACAGGAATAGGATGAGGAGGAGGAGGAGGAGGCGATAAAGAAACGAGGACGAAGAAGAAATGCTAGCACGCTGGTTTTGTTTTCCCGCCTAGCTAATCAGTGACAGCCTCGCGGTGATGGGAGGTCAGGCAAACGAACACCAATTTATATGTAAGCAAGCCACGTCGCCTGTAGCTGGAATGTGTCTGAGGTCATTATTGATTTCACACAGTTGTTTTGGAGTGAAATTGCATAAATGATCAAACTCGTCCTGTGATCATGTTTCTATTATGGGCACTAAACTGTTTGTCCTGCCTAACGTCACGATGTATTATTATGTGGCGCTGAAAACGTTGATTTTGAACGGCAAACACGCACGCACGCACGCACGCACGCTCTCTCTCTCTCTCTCTCTCTCTCTCTCTCTCTCTCTCTCTCTCTCTCTCTCTCTCTCTCTCTCTCTCTCCATTCTTATCTCCCTCTTATTCTTTCATTCGTTGCCATATTTGTTAGTTTATTTGAGTGTATCTTCATATAATCTTTTCCACCCTACGCAGACCTCCTCCTCCTCCTCCTCCTCCTCTTTCTCCACCACCTCTCTGGTTCCTTGTTCTACTCTCCTCACTATTTTCCTTCCTCTCTTCCATCTTTCCAGTCTCCTCCTTCATTTCCTTTCCTTCTCCTTCTCCTCTTCCTCTTCTTCCCATCTCCCACACCTTCCTTTTCTTCCTAATTTTATATCGTTTCATCCTCATTGACACTCATTCCCTCGGTCTCTCATCTCCCTCTTCCTCCCTCCCACTCTCCCTCGTCCATGGTTGGGTTTAGATGCCTGAATGTCAAATAATAGAAAAAAAATAGTGTTCGCAGAGAGAGAGAGAGAGAGAGAGAGAGAGAGAGAGAGAGAGAGAGAGAGAGAGAGAGAGAGAGAGAGAGAGAGAGAGAGAGAGAGAGAGAATGTACCGATTACTTTTTCTTTTTTATGTTACGTTTATGTTTATTTTTTCAGTATAGGCTATAACTGTAATTCTTATTTTAGTTCATACCTTTTTCGTTCATAAATCATATTCAAAACACACACACACACACACACACACACACACACACACACACACACGTTCGGACTGTGGAGTTATTTTAAAGCAAAAAAACGGGAAAAAATTCTTTGAGGCAAAAAAGGGCATGAAAAAGGAAAATTATAAAAATGAATATAACAGAGGAGAAAGGTAAATAAGAGAAAACAGAAAAGGGAAAAGAAGTGAGAAATTAATATAAAACCAAGACACTGGAAAACAATAAGGGAAAATGATATAAAAAAGGATATTGATAAAATTAATATAAAACAAACGCAGTGAGCGGCAAGAAGGGAAATGAGAATAGTACAAGACAGTAGACCGCTAAGAGAACAAATTACTCATAATGACACAATCTAAGGCTATTAAAAGATATTCGGATACTGTATTTCTGCTATTGCGGTGGGTTTGTTATGATTTTTGAGGCTTTTAAAATACAAAGATCCAAGCGGCTGGGGAGGAGGAAGAGGAAGAAGAGGAAAGAGAGGAAGATTGAGATGGAAACGGAGATGGAAATAAGGGGATGAGGAGAAAGAGAGAGCAGAGAAGAGTCACAGAACAGAGATGGGAGGGGAGAGAGGGGAGGACATATGGGACAAGCCAGAGGGAGGAGTCAAAGGGAGGGAGGAGAGAGGAAGGAGGGAGACACAGACCAGAGGGAGGGGAGCGAAAGAGCGAGGGAGAGGAGAAGGAGAAGGGACACGAGGGACAGACAACAGAGGGAGTCACAGGAGCGAGGAGAGGATGGGAGAGGAAGGACACACAAACCAGAGGGAGTCACAGGAGCGAGGAGAGGATGGGAGAGAAAGGACAGACAAGCCAGAGGGAGTCACAGGAGCGAGGAGAGGATGGGAGAGGAAGAACACACAAGCCAGAGGGAGTCACAGGAGCGAGGAGAGGATGGGAGAGGAAGAACACACAAGCCAGAGGGAGTCACAGGAACGAGGAGAGGATGGGAGAGGAAGAACACACAAGCCAGAGGGAGTCACAGGAGCGAGGAGAGGATGGGAGAGGAAGAACACACAAGCCAGAGGGAGTCACAGGAACGAGGAGAGGATGGGAGAGGAAGAACACACAAGCCAGAGGGAGTCACAGGAGCGAGGAGAGGATGGGAGAGGAAGAACACACAAGCCAGAGGGAGTCACGGGAGCGAGGAGAGGATGGGAGAGGAAGGACACGAGGGACAGACAAGCCAGAGAGAGTCACAGGAGCGAGGAGAGGATGGGAGAGGAAGAACACACAAGCCAGAGGGAGTCACAGGAGCGAGGAGAGGATGGGAGAGGACGGACACACAAGCCAGAGGGAGTCAGAGGGGCGAGGAGGATGGGAGAGAAGGACAGACAAGCCAGAGGGAGTCACGGGAGCGAGGAGAGAGGATGGGAGAGGAAGAACACACAAGCCAGAGGGAGTCACAGGAGCGAGGAGAGGATGGGAGAGGAAGGACACACAAGCCAGAGGGAGTCACAGGAGCGAGGAGAGGATGGGAGAGGAAGGACACACAAGCCAGAGGGAGTCACAGGAGCGAGGAGAGGATGGGAGAGGAAGGACACACAAGCCAGAGGGAGTCACGGGAGCGAGGAGAGAATGGGAGAGGAAGGACAGACAAGCCAGAGGGAGTCACAGGAGCGAGGAGAGGATGGGAGAGGAAGGACAGACAAGCCAGAGGGAGTCACGGGAGCGAGGAGAGGATGGGAGAGGAAGGACACACAAGCCAGAGGGAGTCACAGGAGCGAGGAGAGGATGGGAGAGGAAGGACAGACAAGCCAGAGGGAGTCACAGGAGCGAGGAGAGGATGGGAGAGGAAGGACACACAAGCCAGAGGAGTCACAGGAGCGAGGAGAGGATGGGAGAGGAAGGACACGAAGGACACACAAGCCAGAGGGAGTCACGGGAGCGAGGAGAGGATGGGAGAGGAAGGACACACAAGCCAGAGGGAGTCACAGGAGCGAGGAGAGGATGGGAGAGGAAGGACACGAAGGACACACAAGCCAGAGGGAGTCACGGGAGCGAGGAGAGGATGGGAGAGGAAGGACAGACAAGCCAGAGGGAGTCACAGGAGCGAGGAGAGGATGGGAGAGGAAGGACAGACAAGCCAGAGTGAGTCACGGGAGCGAGGAGAGGATGGGACAGGAAGGACAGACAAGCCAGAGGGAGTCACGGGAGCGAGGAGAGGATGGGAGAGGAAGGACACGAAGGACACACAAGCCAGAGGGAGTCACGGGAGCGAGGAGAGGATGGGACAGGAAGGACACACAAGCCAGAGGGAGTCACAGGAGTGAGGAGAGGATGGGACAGGAAGGACAGACAAGCCAGAGGGAGTCACAGGAGCGAGGAGAGGATGGGAGAGGAAGGACACGAGGGACACACAAGCCAGAGGGAGTCACAGGAGCGAGGAGAGGATGGGACAGGAAGGACAGACAAGCCAGAGGGAGTCACAGGAGCGAGGAGAGGATGGGAGAGGAAGGACACGAAGGACACACAAGCCAGAGGGAGTCACGGGAGCGAGGAGAGGATGGGACACGAAGGACACACAAGCCAGAGGGAGTCACGGGAGCGAGGAGAGGATGGGACAGGAAGGACACACAAGCCAGAGGGAGTCTCGGGAGCGAGGAGAGGATGGGACAAGAAGGACACACAAGCCAGAGGGAGTCACAGGAGCGAGGAGAGGATGGGACAGGAAGGACAGACAAGCCAGAGGGAGTCACAGGAGCGAGGAGAGGATGGGAGAGGAAGGACAGACAAGCCAGAGGGAGTCACAGGAGCGAGGAGAGGATGGGAGAGGAAGGACAGACAAGCCAGAGGGAGTCACGGGAGCGAGGAGAGGAGGAAGATGGGAGGCGAACGACGACGAAGATGGAAGGGAAACAAAAAGAAAAAGAAAAAACTCCTCAATATTAGTAAATGAAAAAAAACGAGGCAAGAAAATATTAAAGACATAGACAATTGGGATGAAAACAAGGAGGAAAATAGAAATAAATGTGTAAGTATAAAGATGAAAAACAAGAAAAATACACTAAAAGACGTATAAGAGATGAAATAAAATACAAATGAATGAGAACAAGGAAATGGAAGAAGACAAAAAGAGAAAGAAATAAGTCCCCACCGAAATACCCCCCCCAAAAAAAAGGAGATACAATGACAAAGAAGATAAAAGAAAGGAGGAAGAAAACACGCACGTCACAAAACATTTTAAACACACACAAGACAAAGAAATCTAAGATGAATGGAAGGACTGCATGGACGAAGAAAGTGATGATGAAGAATTAATGAACCAATGAAAGTAGAACACGAAAAATTATGAAATTAGCTTCCCAAGAAAGGTGAAGAGCGAGTTAGCCTAAACCAAGACTCCACAATGGCAGAGGTGGTGGCAAAATTCCCACCTCCTCGATAAACTCCTGGTAAACTGACGACATCCTCTGACGGGCTCACCAGCCCGTACCCTACCCTAGGAGGACAAATCAACAACATCTCTCGTCACTTATGCGATATTTTTTTTTATCATCGAAGTAAAATATGCAAGGATTTTTTTTGGCAAAATCTCCATACATTCTCACGCACCAAAATAGAAAAATAACTGTTTACGTGCATGGCCAGAAAAAAACTATTATGAAGAAAATACTACTGACCAAAAATCCAAAAATCAAGAAATCACAAAACAAAAAGAGCGGCTAATCACACTGACGTGATTTCTTGATGTATAAATAAAAACCCACACTGGCAGACGATAGTTATATTTTTTTACCAAACAGTTTCGGTGGACACTGCCACCATCTCCAGTGGTGTAAAGGAAGAGTATAAGTAGTTACAATGTTTTACAATTCTCCTTATATACACAACGGAACGAGTAGCCTACCTAAGTATGGGAGGGCTGGACAGAGAGGAAGGGTGCGTTCGTCAGGTCTGGGGAGGAAGTGAGGTCTGGCGCCCCAACGCTACGGCGTTGGGGCGTAGGATTAGGGATTAGCAAAATATAATCTAACTGACAAACAGGAAAAAAAATAAAAACCGACCCATCTTGTCCTTATCACGTTTTTAGTTTTTGTTTTTATTTATCAAGTTGGAGGAACTGGCGGTCGAGCTGATTTTTAATGAATCAATCTTACTGCACTGGACGCTGAAGGATGTAGTTTATTCCATTCTCGCCCTTAACTAACTTGTTTACACTTACTATAACGAATGTTGTGTGCCATTATTTCTCGTCTGAACGTGTCATCAATCAAAAACAATTTGGATTTGGGTTTTGGTCCACATTAGTAAAGCCAGTGAGTATTTTGGAGCACACATTTTGTCGCACACCTAATTTAGCAATGTGCATTGCCTAGTCGGGAGACCAACACTGTATCGCATATTATAAATGGGGTCTGGCCAAGCTATTGTAAGTATTACATATTCATTTGTAACAAAGAAAAGTTTATCTTCATGAAGACAAGCATTTTATTCATTTCGTTGCATCAATGCATTGGTTTGAAAATTTGAGGTTTGACAATTTTGACACCCAGGCCCTCGGCACACTGAACGCTTTTGAGTTCAACGCCACGCTTTCATAATCAAACTATTTTTTGTACCAATTGGAAAACCTGACACTTATCTACATTAAGTAAATGGAGAACCTGACATTTCATGCAATCTTCTTGGAGGGTGTGTCTTCATCAGTGACGGCATAATTACCAGTCTTTGTGTCATCAAATTTACTACAAAGATTACCGAGTCTAACGTCAACGTCATTGATATAACTGGCCAAGAACCGAGCCCTGAGGGACACCACTAGTGACGGGCATCCACTCTGAGTTAAATCAATCTATAGTCACTCTATGATGTCTGTTGTTCAACCAACATGCAGTCCATTGGCATACTTTACCGTCAATACCTAGCTGCTTTTTAAATTAAGTATTTTATGGTGTGGAACTTATCAAATGCTTTCTGAAAATCAAGATAGAATATGTCCAGTGACTTGGTTACTTTATAAGCTGAGAAAGAGGTCTTCATAAAAGGTTAAATAGGTTCAACGAACATGATCTCTTGTTACGGAAGCCATATTGAGAATCCTTAATAAATGAGTGGCTTTCATGGTAACTCACAATTTTGTCTAATTTGCTCTCGAGTAACTTACCTACTAGTGAAGTCAGACTAATGGACCAATAATCCTTAAAAATCGGTGTTACGCAATCCATTTTCCAGTCAGAGGGGACGAGGTCTTGTCGCAAGGACATGTTGTGGCCAGGCTGCCAATTCAGGGTTTGTAAAGTCTTCGTAGTCGCTGCCCGGTTCTGTAAGGAAAATGGCGTTATATTTGAATTACTGTAGCCTATTCTCCTTTCATGTTAAGCCCTGATAAGGCTACATTAATAAAGGTTATATTAATTAAGCGATGCATGGTGCACATTACTAAGAATTTGACATGCTGCACAAAGAAATTATAAATTTTTCTATAGATTGACGCCTGAAATACACTGCACAGTGTAATGTATTTCTTAACATTGACTAAAAATTGGTAAATGACTAAAAATTGGTAAATAAACATTTGAAATTCACACTGCTTATTATTGGGTACTGAGCAAGACTTGAGCTCCTGGGCTATATCAGAGAACAGCTTTAGCAGACGCTTGTGCTTGTGGCAGTCAGCATGTCCAGGCTGGGCTGGGCTTGTTAAACTGTCCTGGAAGTCAATAAAAGGGTTAATAGGTGTGTGGTGTATAGAATGGTGGATGGAGGTGGAAGACAGGAAATACCCGACACCTGAAAGCAGAGGGACGAGTGCCGGAGAACAACTGGAAGGCCGTGGGTGACAGGTAACTGTCTTACAATAGGCTGGAATGAACTGAAATGGCACCAAATGGCTGGGTGGAAGATGGACTGAATGGAGGAGGAAGTTGAGGTGGACATTGTGGATTATACGGAGCAAAAGACCACACAGCAAAAGTTAAAAGTACACATTTCATGAATGCTAAAATGATAAGAACCGATTGTGTATTCACAATCCACATACTATTTTTGGCCAGATTACTATAGCATTTACACTATTTAGAATTATAACTATCAATTAATACTCATAGAAATGCACTTTTTTTGCCAGTATTGCTAAGCTCCTTAAACTAAATTTATAAATATCAACTAAATACTCATTGATATCCATTTACTGATTTTAGCCAACACTTCTATAGCTTTTTTTCTTTTACCAACTGATTGATTTCAATCTTAATACTCAGAAATTACTTTACACAAAACATTAAAAAAAAAATGAAGGTTTAAGATACTTCTAGGACTGATTGGAGAAAAAGCAGAACAAATTCACCCAAACGTGTCAAATGAAAATAAAAAAATAAAAACTCACAAACTTGGGGAGTCTGTGGACTTGACAAGGCAGCTCAGGGACCCAGGATTGATCTCAATCTTAATAATCAGAAATTACTTTACACAAAACATTAAAAAAAAAAAAAATTGAAGGTTTAAGATACTTCTAGGACTGACTGGAGAAAAAGCAGAACAAATTCACCTTGTCAAGTCTGTGGACTTGACAAGGCAGCTCACGGACCAGGAGCAGGGCAACCCTCGAGTCTTACGGGGGGGCGTCACGGGGCTGGAGGAGACTGATAGAAGTGGGCTGGGCTGGAGGAGACTGGTAGATGTGGGCTGGGCTGGAGGAGACTGGTAGATGTGGGCTGGGCTGGAGGAGACTGGTAGATGTGGGCTGGGCTGGAGGAGAATGGTAGAAGTGGGCTGGGCTGGAGGAGAATGGTAGAAGTGGGCTGGGCTGGAGGAGACTGGTACATGTGTGCTGGGCTGGAGGAGACTGGTAGAAGTGGGTTGGGCTGGAGGAGACTGGTAGAAGTGGGCTGGGCTGGAGGAGACTGGTAGAAGTGGGCTGGGCTGGAGGAGACTGGTAGGAGTGGGCTGGGCTGGAGGAGACTGGTACATGTGGGCTGGGCTGGAGGAGACTGGTACATGTGGTCTGGGCTGGAGGAGACTGGTAGAAGTGGGCTGGGCTGGAGGAGACTGGTAGAAGTGGGCTGCAGGGGCTCTAGGAGGTGGAAGAGACTGGGTGGAGACGCGGCTGGGCTGGACGTGGAGGCCGTGTTGTGCTGGCCTCCTCCTGATTGAACCTTTCGCCAGTCATGGCATTCAGGAGTGTTTTCATCAGTATGTACACGAGTGTGTCTGTAGAGTTTTTTCTTTTCAGTGAACCTTTTGCCATACTCATGGCATTCATAAGGTCTTTCGCCAGTGTGTGAAAGGGTGTGTCTCTTGAGGTTACTCTTCTTACTGAACCTTTTGCCACACTCATGGCATTCATGAGGTCTTTCACCAGTGGGGAAAAGGGTGGTGGTTGAAGTTACCCTTTGTAGTGAACCTTTTTCCACACTCATGGCATTCATGAGGTCTTACACCAGTGTGTAAAAGGGTATGTTCGTTGAGGATACTCTTCGTACGGAACCTTTTGCCACACCGATGGCATTCATGAGGTCTTTCACCAGTGTGTAAAAGGGTGTTCGTTGAAGATACTCTTCGTACAGAACCTTTGCCACACTCATGGCATTCATGAAGTCTTTCTCCATTGTGTGAAAGGGTGTGTCTGTTGAGATGACTCATGGAACTGAATCGTTTGCCACACTCATGGCATTCATGAGGTCTTTCACCAGTGTGTGAAAAAGTGTGTTGGTTGAGTAGACTTTTGTAACGGAAGCTTTTATCACAGTGATGGCATTCATGAGGTCCTCTACCAGAGGGTGTGGGAGCAGTTGTTGAGGTCAGCCTTCCCAAGGAGTCTTTCCCCACACTCTGGGCACTCATGGTTCCCTTCACCAGTGTGTGCAAGGCAGTGTCTGGTGAACTTGCTCTCAGTCTCAAATCTTGTCACACTCTTGACTCAATCTTTTCCTTTCCATTGTGGCCGAGATGCCAGCAGCATGGTGGTGGTGGTTCTCTTAATCCTCACAGCACTGGCAGCCTGCTGCTGCTGGTCCTGCCCGGCCATGTAGCCTCCAGGGCACCAGTACTTCTGCTGCGAGGCGCTGGCAGGTCTTGCAGGAGGCTCCGGCTGTGGCCCAGGGCCAGCGATGCACCGGGGAGTCCTGGAGGCAGAGGCTGTGAGGACAGTGCCGAGCACAGCACCAGCCTCAGGCCCTCACTCCAGCAGCAGCAATAGCCTGGACGTGGAGACAGGTTTGTGCTGTGCTGGCCTCCACATGTTAACCTGATCTGGAAAGATATAAAATGGTCA
>NC_066509.1:26829794-26862294 GCF_024679095.1 Eriocheir sinensis | reverse complement strand
GTGTTGTCAAAGAATAGGGGATAGTTGATTGGAGGATTGTGTCGAGTGGATAGGTGGAGAAACTGTGTTTTTGAGGCGTTGAAGGACACCAGGTTCCCCTTGCCCCAATCGGAAATAAGAGTAAGGTCTGAGCCAAGGCGTTCTGTTGCCTCCAGCCTTGAATCGTTAAGTGCCTGTAGAGTGGGTCTTCTATTAAAAGAAGTTGAGAAATGCAGAGTGGAGTCATCGGCGTAGGAATGGATAGGACAGTTCGTGTTGGAAAGAAGATCATCAATGAACAACAGAAAGAGAGTGGGAGATAGGACAGAACCCTGTGGGACACCACTGTTGATAGGTTTAGGGCAGTGTTTCTTAAAGTGTGGTCCGCGGACCCCCAGGGGTCCGTGGAATGTTCCAAGGGGTCCGCAGGATAATTTTTAATATCGATTTCAGTCAAATTTTCGGCCAAAACGTCATAAATTCCTATTTTTGTAGCACCAAATGTTGTGGAAATTATGTTAAGCAAAATATAAACATTTATTTTGAAGATAAGCCAGTAATAAATAATTCAGTTGTAATTTCAGTATATTATGACCTGCAAACACTTTCAAACTCAAGAGGAAAATTATAATAATAAAGGGTCCGCTACATGAGTAATTTTAATAAAAGGGGTCCGCTGCACAAAAAAGTTTAGGAAACACTGGTTTAGGGGAAGAACAGTAACCGTCCAACACAGCCGAAATAGAACGGTCAGAAAGGACACTGGAGGTAAAGGTACAGAGAGAAGGATAGAAACCGTAGGATTGTAGTTTGGAAAGCAAAGATTTGTGCCAGACCCTATCAAAGGCTTTTGATATGTCCAGCGCAATAGCAAAGGTTTCACCGAAACGGCTAAGAGAGGATGACCAAGACTCAGTTAGGAAGGCAAGGAGATCACCAGTAGGACGCCCCTTGCGAGATCCATACTGGCGATCAGAAAGAAGGTTAGAAGTGGAAAGGTGCTGTTGAATCTTCCGGTTAAGGATTGATTCAAAAGCTTTAGATAGACAGGAAAGTAAAGCTATAGGGCGGTAGTTTGAGGGATTGGAACGGTCACCCTTCTTAGGCACAGGCTGTACAAAGGCATACTTCCAGCAGGAAGGAAAGGTAGATGTTGATAGGCAGAGAGGAAAGAGTTTGACCAGGCAGGGTGTCAGCACAGAAGCACAGTTTTCAAGGACAATAGGAGGCACTCCATCAGGTCCATAAGCCTTCTGAAAGTTGAGGCCAGAGAGGGTATAGAAAACATCATTTGGAAGAATTTTGATAACAGGCATAAAGGAGTCGGAGGGGGGATGAGTAGGAGGAATATGCCCAGAATCGTCCAGGGTGGAGTTCTTGCAGAAAGTTTAAGCGAAGAGTTCAGCTTTAGAGACAGATGAGACGGCAGTGCTGCCGTCAAGGTTAAGGAGAGGAGGGGAAGAAGAAGAAGTTAAATTGGAGGAGATATTTTTGGCTAGATGCCAGATGTCACGAGAAGAATTAGAAGAAGCAAGATGTTGACATTTTCTATTGATAAAAGAAGTTTTGGTAAGTCGGAGAATAGATTTGGCACGATTCCGGGCTGAAATGTAAAGGTCAAAGTTAGCGGGTGTTCGAAGGCTCTGGAACCTTTTGTGAGCTGCCTCTCTATCTTTAATAGCACGAGAACAAGCATGATTAAACCAAGGCTTTTTAGCATGAGGAGTAGAGAAAGAACGTGGAATGTATGCCTCCATTCCAGAGACAATCACCTCTGTGATGCGCTGGGCACACACAGAGGGGTTTCTCCCCTGGAAGCAGTAATCATTCCACGGGAAATCGGAAAAGTACATCCTCAGGTCGTCCCACCGAGCTGAAGCAAAATGCCAGAAGCATCGCCTCTTCGGTGGGTCCAGAGGATGTACAGGAGCGATAGGACAGGATACAGAAATAAGGTTATGATCGGAGGAGCCCAACGGAGAGAACAGTTTGACAGAGTAAGCAGAAGGATTAGAGGTAAGGAAGAGGTCTAGAATGTTGGGCCTGTCTCCAAGAAGGCCTGGAATACGAGTAGGGTGCTGAACCAACTGCTCTAGGCCGTTGAGGAGAGCAAAGTTGTAGGCTTGTCCACCAGGCTGGTCAGTGAAAGAGGATGAAAGCCAAAGCTGGTGGTGAACATTGAAATCTCCTAAGATGGAGATTTCAGCGAAGGGAGAGTGGGTCAAGATGTGCTCCACTTTAGAGTTCAAATAGTCAAAGAATTTTACATAGTCAGTAGAGTTAGGTGAGAGATAAACAGCACAGATGTATTTAGTAATAATAACAATAATCATAATAATACTGATAATAATAAAGATAATAATAATAACAATAGAGTAAGACAAAAAACCCAAACTCCCACACAAGCCTCGTCCCTGCCCTCGGCGTCACGCGTAATAGTCTCCCTCATTCCTTCACCGCCTTGTTCTCCTTACATTTACATTTCCGCATTGCCTCGCATGTATTTTTTTTCCGCGCCACAGTTTTATTTTTTTTCACACTCGTTAAGTTTACATTTTATTACCGTTATGTCCAAATTTACTTAAAGTTACATATTTTCTTGAATTATTTTTCCTGCGTTTCTCACTCCCCTGTGGCTTCTCTCTCTCTCTCTCTCTCTCTCTCTCTCTCTCTCTCTCTCTCTCTCTCTCTCTCTCTCTCTCTCTCTCTCTCTCTCTCTCTCTTCGCTGCGAGATGTCTAGGGGTCACGCGCTCTCGCCACACGTGACCTCATTTGCTTCTGCTCCCATCCTCGTGGATTGCTGTTTCAGACGTCTTTAGTACTCGCCGATTGTTACAAAGTGTTGTTAGCCAAACGATTCGTCTAACCTCCTGTGCGCTAAGTGTTGACTGCTGTACTGTGTGCGGTGATTGCTGTGCCGTGTTGCTGTGCGCCGAGACTGTGAGCCGTCTACAGTATCGTGTGCTGTGTACCAGGTATCCAGTCTTGCGAACGACGTTGTGCCTCGCAGAAAGGATGAGTGTTTGCCCATAATTTTACTACCTCTCCCCTGTATCTACCTTTTCAACGTAGCGATCAATAAACATATACGTACACACATATACACAAAACATTAGTGCTACATTCCGTCCTATTTATTGATATTTGCATATTCCACGTGGCGACGCTCCACTCCCTTACAGGTGTGGAGAGCGACCTGACCTGACTTTTCCCCAGAGACTTACTAATCATAATTACCCCCACCTGCCACTCTCTCTCCTTCCACTCTCTTTCGCTCCTCCTTCTCTCTCGCTCCCCCCCCTTTCTCTCCCCCTATATCGTCCCCACCCTCTCTCTCTACCTACCCCTCCTTAGCACTTTGCAAGATTCCGGGCTGAAATGTAAAGGTAAAAGTTCCACTCTCGCTCTTTCTCTCCTCCTTCTATCTAGCTCCCCCCCCCCCCCTCTCTCTCTCCCCCTATCTCGTACCCACCCTCTCTCTCTCCCTACCCCTCCTTCGCCCTTGGCACGATTCCGGGCTGAAATGTAAAGGTCAAAGTTAGCGGGTGTTCGAAGGCTCTGGAACCTTTTGTGAGCTGCCTCTCTATCTTTAATAGCACGAGAACAAGCATGATTAAACAAAGGCTTTTTAGCAGGGGCTGAGGAACCTCCCATATCAAAATAGGCTGAAACATCTAAACTTACATTCACTAGAAAGACGAAGAGTGCGGGGAGATCTGACAGAAGTATTCAAATGGGACAAAGGTTACAACAAAGGCGATATAAGTAAAGTACTGATAATTAACCAGCAAGATAGAACTCGCAGTAATGGATTTAAATTAGAAAAGTATAGATTTAGGAGAGATATAGGCAAGCATTGGTTTAGTAATAGGGTGGTGGAGGAATGGAATAGACTCAGCAATCACATAGTTAGTGCAGGGACGACAGCTTGTTTTAAGAGTAGACTGGATAGCTACATGGACGAGGACGACAGGTGGCAGTGAGGTGTTGGTGCAGTAAGGTGACAGGGTACTGGTGTGTGCCTAGTACCGCCGGTATAACGAGGATCAAGCCTCTACCTGTAACCCCTGTAACTACACCTCACCCATCGTGAGTAGTGGGGGGGATTCTGGAGCTGCCCTGTGTAGGCCACCCGGCCTTTTGCAGTTTCCCTGTTTTCTTTTGTTCTCTTCCTCCCTCCATCCCACGCCTTCCCCTTCCATCTCTCTCTCTCTCTCTCTCTCTCTCTCTCTCTCTCTCTCTCTCTCTCTCTCTCTCTCTCTCTCTCTCTCTCTCTCGTTAGCTGCTTGCATTGGTTTGCTGGGTGCCTGTACTTACCAACTCGACGTAGCACCTTGTAAAAACAAATATACGCACATTCACAAAACACATTGTTACACTTTCTACCATATTTATTACATATTTCCAGATATCACGCCAACTGACTCCCTCACAAGTGTGTGAGTCACCAGCCGTGACCTGACCCGAGTATTCCCCTGAGACACCGATTGTCTTAACCCCCCCCCCACCAGCGTCTCTCTCGTTCCCCGCGTTTCGCCCCTCCCTCTCCCTTGTTCCCCCCCCCCCTCTCTCTCTCCTTTCCTCCCTCTCTCTCTCTCTCTCTCTCTCTCTCTCTCTCTCTCTCTCTCTCTCTCTCTCTCAATGTTCACCACCAGCTTTGGCTTTCATCCTCTTTCACTGACCAGCCTGGTGAACAAGAGAAAAAATTTGCTCTCCTCAACGACCTAGAGCAGTTGGTTCAGCACCCTACTCGTATTCTGACCGTCTTGGAGACAGGCCCAACATTCTAGACCTCTTCCTTACCTGTAATCCTTCTGCTTACTCTGTCAAACTGTTCTCTACGTTGGCTCCTCCAATCACAACCTTATATTTGTATTTTGTCATATCGCTCCTGTACACCCTGTCGACCCACCGAATAGCCAGTGGTTCTTGCATTTTGCCTCAACTTGGTGGGACGTCGTGAGAATGTACTTTTCCGATTTCCCGCGGAATGATTACTGCTACCAGGACACAGATCCCATGTGTGGCCCCAGCGAATCACTGAGGAGATTGTCTCTTGAATGGAGGCAATCATTCCACGCTCTTTCTCTACTCACCATGCTAAAACGTCATGGTTGAATCACGCTTGTTCTCGTGCTATTAAAGATAAAGAGGCAGCTCACAAAAGGTTCCAGTGCCGTCGAACTCCCGCTAACTTTGATCTTTACATTTCAGCCCGGAATCTTGCGAAACTATTGCGGCCAACTGTAAAAATAATCCGAAATCATTCTTCGGTTACATAAACAACATAAAGGCGAACAGTGGAATTGGACCCTTAGCAAACAGCGACGGTGCACTAGTGACTGACAGCCAACACGTTGCAAACCTATTAAACAATTACTTTTCCTCGGTGTTTAATACTAGGAGTCCTCCCACCACTACCACCAACACCATTACTAATGTAAATCCCGAGCATGCATTGCCTAACTTTGAAATAACCGATGAAGTCTTGAAAGCCCTCCAATCACTTAAAAAAATAAAAGTCCTGGACCTGACAAAGTATATCCTACTCTGCTCAAAGAAACAAAGAGCGAAATAGTCTCTCCCCTCACAACCGTATTCAATATGTCCTTGCGAGAAGATTAGAGACAAAATTGTGAGTTACCTTGAAAGCCACTCATTAATTGAGGACTCACAACACGGCTTCCGTAACAAAAGATCCTGCCCATCAAACCTATTAACCTTTTATAACGACCTCTTCACGGTTTATGACGTAACCAAATCACTGGAAATAGTCTATCTTGATTTCCAGAAAGCGTTTGATAAAGTCCCACATCAAAATTACTTTACAAATTAAAGCAAATAGGTATTGACGGTCAAGTACAGCAAAGGATCGCGAATTGGTTGAGCAACAGACAACAAAGAGTGGTGATTGACGGATTTATCTCAGAGTGGGCGCCGGTCACTAATGGCGTCCCTCAGGGCTCGGTTCTTGGCCTAGTGCTATTCATTATTTACATCAACGATGTGGATGTCGGACTCAATAATCGCATTAGTAAATTTGCAGACGACACAAAGACTGGTAACTCGGTTCATACTGACGAAGACAGGCAAAGCCTCCAAGAAGATTTGCACAAAATTTCAGCATGGTCTGATAGATGGGAGATGTCCTTTAACGTTGACAAGTGCCAGGTCCTTCAAGTTGGAACAAAGAATAAGAAGTTCGATTACGAAATGCGCGGCGTTAAACTCAAAAGCGTTCAATGCATTAAGGACTCGGGAGTCAAAATCGCGTCAAACCTCATATTCTCACAACAACGCATCGATGCAGCAAATAAAGCGAACAGAATGTTGGGATTCATTAAAAGAAACTATTTATTCAAGAATAAAGATGTAATACTTCCACTCTACAATAGTTTAGTCAGACCCCACTTGGAATATGCGGTACAGTTTTGGTCTCCCCACAATGCAAAGGACATTCCTAAATTAGAAGGTGTTCAGCGTCGGGCAACAAAAATGATCCCTTCCTTGCGCAACAAATCCTACGAAGAAAGGCTTTCCACCCTTGACATGTTCTCACTTGAGAAAAGTCGCCTCCGAGGAAAACTGATCGAATGTTTTAAAATACTTAATGGTTTCACGAATGTAGACAGAACAAAATTGTTTATGATTGATGACACTTTGCGCACGAGGAACAATGGCGTAAAACTCAAATGTAGACAAGTAAATTCAGACTGCACCAAATTTTTCTTCATTAACGTTGCAGTGCGAGAATGGAATAAACTCCCACCGTCAATAGTCCGGTGTAACACGATTATCTCCTTCAAAAACAAGCTCGACCGTCACTTCCTTCAACTAAGTATCAACTAGAGTTGAAATGCATCGTTTTGGAGCCTTCTGATTAATGTAGAATCACTTAGGTTTATGGACAGACCACCTAGTCTAGACCATGGGGTCTGTGTGGTCTGATTTTCTATGTAAATCTATGTAAATCTCTCTCCTCCCCTACTTCAGCTTCCCATCTTTTCTCCCTCCCTCTCTCCCTCACTATCATCATCTGCATACCTTCTTTTCTCCTTTCAATAAAAGTTCGTCTCCCTGCCACACTTCCCCTTGTTCTTCCTTTCCTCCCTTCATCACTGTATCATCTGCCTATCTCTCCTATCTCCATCATTTCGTCTGTCAGGCTCCCTTCTTACCCTCCTCACCATCATTTCCTTACTTTCGCTCTTTCTTTCCTATCACTTTCATTTCTTCTCATCTCTTCGTTTCACTTCATCTTTCTTCCCTTTCCCACCCATCCTTCTTCTCTCCCTTACAATTACTTCCTTTACCAGCCTCTCTTTTTACTCCCCTCACCATGGTTTCCTTCACTGCTTCATTCCATCTCTTCGTCCTCCTTTTTTCTCCTTTGACAGTACTTTCCTTCATTTACTATCACTTTTACTTCCTTCAGTCTCTTTCTCTCCCTCCACCCACCATGATTTCACTTACCTGCCTCATCGTTTCTTTCACTGCATCATTTAGTCTCCTCGTTCTCTCTTCTCTCTCTCATGATCGTAGTGTTATATCCCACTTTTACTTCCTCCAGTCTCTTTTCCTTCCTCCATGATTTTACTTATCTGCCACATCCACTCCCTTACACCCTCACCATCACACCATCATTACCATCTGCTCGTATCACTTCCTTCTCCTCCTCTCATCACTTGACACTTTCTTCCTTCAGCATCCTTCCCTCCCGTCACCATCTTTCATCTCCCTACATCACTCCCCATACCATCATTTCATCTCCAAGCTTCACTCCCTCCCTTCATCCTGGCTTCCTACCTACCTCCTTTCCGTACACTATCACCTCATCTCCCAGCCTCACTCCCTTCCATTCTCTCGCTGCAACATTAGCAGCACCTCGACCTCACTTCTCACGTATCGTCAGCTCCACACACAACACGTCCTGCCAACCGCTATTTCTATGCAGATACGACCCCTTCCTTGCCCCTCCCCTCCTCCTCCTGCTCCTACTTCTCTTTAATGTCAGCCCACAATACCTTCAGCCTAAATAATACTCTATCCACGTGAACTCTTCCATTAAGTCTTGTTGATGCTAGGCTACCAACCACCAACATGATTTAGCCTTTCCAGCATCCACCAACCACAGCCTGATTTGGAGAGTGGGCGTGGCTTGCCTGTGGATTGACCAATGGTATGCGGTTATTTAGGAGAGGGGGAGGAGCTTATCTGCCGAGTTAATGTGAATAGAGTGTCGTGTATTCACCCGCAGTGTTCCGATTCTCCCTTGTTTTTTTGTCTTTTTTTTCGTAGTTTCCTCTCGCAGGGATTATTTGTGCTCCGTATTTTCGCTTCACCTTTTTTTAATATTCTGAAACTTTCGTTCTTTTCGGAGCTAACATGGACGTTGGGTTGTGTCATTCCTTCACTGCTTATTCTTTTCCTTTTTTTCCCGTTCTGATGGAGCGTCTCTTTGTATTTATCTTCTGATTGGATTGATTCCCTTGTTTTGTTGAGTATTTTCGATTCCTTAACAATATCTTTTCCATGTTACTTCTTTCCTTGATACTTCAGTGGGCCTCACCACTCCAAGTATTATTTTTTTTCTTGAGTGTTTGTTAGATTAGGATATGTATTAACGGAAAAAAAATGTTAGTGAATTTATTTTGTCGTGTGTGTGTGTGTGTGTGTGTGTGTGTGTGTGTGTGTGTGTGTGTGTGTGCGTGCCTAACTTCTGCCCTACAGACGCCTGAGTGCAGCGAGTTTACTGTAAAAAGCTCAAGAGTTGGCGGCCTAAGTTTTCAAGTTGTCTTGGACGGCTGAGTGGCGGTCACGGCTGGCAGGAGACACCACACACACACACACACACACACACCACACACAGACACACACACACACACACACACACACACACACACACTGACTAACCGACTAATTTGCCCAAGGGCACATACATGCACACACTCGTGTGCGTGCAAAGGAAAATCAAAGAACAAAAGGTGAAGATGAAGAGGAAGGGGAGAAAAGAAGAAAAAAAACGTAATGATTCATCTCGGTCCGGGAGGGGACGGAGAGTGTGTGAAAAATAAAAAAAATGTGGCTGCAGGAAATATGTGAATAATACAAAATAAATCGGGAGATAAATAATACAATAATAATAAATAATAATATAAATATCCGTTAATAGTTAAGTAAGAGTAATGAAATAATAATAATTAATAAATAATAAAAATAATCAGTGGCACATAACAAATAAACAAATACAAAAAAAAATGAACACCAATCAGGAGTTGAAAAGAATACAAAATGAAAAACATAAGAAAACACAATAACACTACGAAAATATAAATAAAAGCCAGCAATATATATAGATATATATATATATATATATATATATATATATATATATATATATATATATATATATATATATATATATATATATATATATATATATATATATATATATATATATATATATATATATATATATATATATATATATATATATATATATATATATATATATATATATATATATATATATATATATATATATATTCATTCAATATTGTGAAAATGGGAAAGTGGAGAACGTTTTGCAAAAAGACGAAAATTGAAGGGAACGGAATGCAAAAAGCGAAATGAAGGGAAAAGATTGCAAAAAATTACAATAGTCACGGAGGGAAGGGAAGGGAAGGGAAAGGAAGGGAAGGGGAGGGTTGGGTAGAGTAGGGGATGGAAATGAAGGGAAGGGAAGGGAAGAGAAAGGCAGGGAAGGGAAGGACAGGGAAGGGAAGGGAAGGGAAGGGAAGAGAAGGGCAGGGAGGGAAAGGGAAGGAAAGGGGAAGGAAGGGAATAGAAGGAAGGGAAGGGAAGGGAAGGGAAGGAGAGGGCAGGGAGGGGAGGGGAAGGGAAGGGAATGGTAGGGAAGGGAAGGGAAGGGCAGGGCAGGGAAGGGAAGGGAAGGACAGGGAAGGGAAGGGAAGTACAGGATAGCGAAAGGAATGGCAGGGGCGGGCAGGGCAATGAATGGAATGGAAGGGCAGGGGAGGGAGCGAGGGGCGGCTGGTTAAAAGGCCCAAATGAAGGGACGCGCGAGGCCGAGGAGATAAAGTAAAACAGACAAAGGTGAGGCGAAGGGCGGCGAGGCGGACGGTGCGCCGAAAGGCCGGACTGGGACGATACTGCCTCTGTTGTTGTTGTTATTATTATTATTATTATTATTATTATTATTATTATTATTATTATTATTATTATTGGTGGTGGTGGGAGAAGAGGGTGAGCACGAAGCAAAAGGGAGGAAAAAGATAAATAAAGACTACAGCATAAAGGGAGGCGAGAAAGGGGAGGAAAAACGGGGAAAAGGGCGAGAGTAATAGAGAAGAATGAGAGAGGGAGGGAGGCGAGTGGGAACGAGAGAGTGAGAGACGTAAGAGGAGATTGGGAATGAAGCAGAGGGAAGGGAGCGAGTGGGAGCGAGAGAGTGAGAGACGTAAAAGGAGATTGGGAATGAAACAGAGGGAAGGGAACGAGGGGTAGCGAGAGAGGGAGAGGCGTAAAAGGAGGTTGGGAATGAAGCAGAGGGAAGGGAACGAGGGGTAGCGAGAGAGGGAGAGGCGTAAAAGGAGGTTGGGAATGAAGCAGAGGGAAGGGAACGAGGGGTAGCGAGAGAGGGAGAGGCGTAAAGGAGGTTGGGAATGAAGCAGAGGGAAGGGAACGAGGGGAGCGAGAGGGAGAGGCGTAAAGGAGGTTGGGAATGAAGCAGAGGGAAGGGAACGAGGGGAGCGAGAGGGAGAGGCGTAAAGGAGGTTGGGAATGAAGCAGAGGTAAGGGAACGAGGTGTAGCGAGAGAGTGAGAGGCGTAAAAGGAGGTTGGGAATGAAGCAGAGGGAAGGGAACGAGGGGGAGCGAGAGAGGGAGAGGCGTAAAAGGAGGTTGGGAATGAAGCAGAGGGAAGGGAACGAGGGGGAGCGAGAGAGGGAGAGGCGTAAAAGGAGGTTGGGAATGAAGCAGAGGGAAGGGAACGAGGGGAGCGAGAGAGGGAGGCGTAAAGGAGGTTGGGAATGAAGCAGAGGAAGGGAACGAGGGGGAGCGAGAGAGGGAGAGGCGTAAAGGGAGGTTGGGAATGAAGCAGAGGGAAGGGAACGAGGGGGAGCGAGAGAGGGAGAGGCGTAAAAGGAGGTTGGGAATGAAGCAGAGGGAGGGAAACGAGGGGGAGCGAGAGTGAGAGGCGTAAAAGGAGGTTGGGAATGAAGCAGAGGGAAAGAAACGAGGGGGAGCGAGAGAGGGAGAGGCGTAAAGGGAGGTTGGGAATGAAGCAGAGGGAGGGGAACGAGGGGGGGAAATGATGAAAGGGGAGAGAGGAAAAAGAATGAGAAGCGAGGGAGAAGGAAAAAGGAAGGTGAGAGGGAGGAAAAGATGCAAAGAGAAAAATGAGAGGGGAAGGGAGTTAGTGGGAATAGGAAAGAGGGAGACGAGAAAGGAGAAAACAAAGAGGGAAAGAAAGAAAGGGAAATAGAGAGAGGTGAGGAAGAGGGCAGGGACGAGGGGAGGGAAAAACGAGAGGGAAGAAACAATGAGGAGGGAGAGAATGAGAGAGGCTGAAGAACAAGAGAGTGGGAAAGTGGGAAGGGCAGAACACAGGAACGAAAAAAGAAGGAACGGAAGAAGGAAGCGAGGGAGGGAATCGAGAGAAGGAGAGAGAGGGGAAAACGAGGAAGAGATAAAAATGAGAAAAAAATAGAAAGACAGACTGGAACGAGGAAGAGGGGAAAGAGAGGGAGGGAAGAGCTTAGAAGACACCTAAAATAAATCGAATGGAGTCAGTGGGAAGCGAGAACTTTCCTAAAACTTAACACCTGAGCAACGCGGAGACTCGCTGATTGCAGGTGTATTAAACCCCTTTGCTTCCCCTCACCTTGCCCAAATGAGAAGAGCAAATGTGATAAAATAAACTACCAAAAATAGAACAAAAACAGATATATACAAGAACAGGAAAAAATGGCAAGGAGAAAGATCAGAATAAATAAGAGAATAAAGAAGGTGGAACGAAACAAAAATAAAAATAAAACGAACAAAAGAGAGATGGGTCAAAAAAAGTTATATAAGGCAAAAAGGAAAAAAAAAGAAAAGAAGGTGGTATGAAAAAAAAACTAGCAAAAACTAGATACGACAAAATACTAACAAAACAAAAATAGGAAAAAAATGACAAGAGGAAAGTTGAGACAAAACAATAGGCTATACTGACAGGACGGGGTGAATATAGACAAGACAAAGGCGAAACAGGTAAATAAATGAACACAAAAATATGAAACAAAAAAAACACAAAAAACAAAGAAAAAAAAAGAAAAAAAAGTAAAAAGTACAAAAACAAACATGAGTGAAACAGCCAGAAAAAAATATAACAAAAATAACGAAAATAAAAAAAAGAACACAAAGACAAGAACAAACTAACAAACAAACAGTCAAAGGGAACTCCTCTACACTTGAATGCTTAAGCTAAATGAAGAAAATGTAAAGAGAGGAAATAATAAAAACAAAAACAAAGCTGTAAATAAAGGAGTAAAATAGTCAGGGATAAAAACCTTCCCCAACTTCCTCTCGGGATTCCCCGCACTTGGAAACTCACACCTACGGGACCTGACGCCACCCAAGTGTTTACCTTTATTTTATTTTATTCTATTTCGTTCACGAAGAGGAGGAGGGAGAAAGATGATGAAGGAAGGGATGGAAGGCAGAGGAAGGGAAGGGAAGAAACGGGAAGATGAAGGTATGGGAGGAAGGAAAGGTAATTAAGAGTGAGAAGGAACTGCAAGAGATGAAGAGAGGGAATGAAGGACAATGTGAGGAGAGGTGAAGGAGGTAATGAAAGGAAGGAAGGAGGGAAACATGGAAACATGGACTAGCAGGCAGCAGAAAGCCTGTTGGCTCATTACTAGGCTGCCTGCGTTCAGTGATTCAATCAATCCGTTTGCCATAGGAGTGGCTTGTAGGGAAGGATTAAAGCACTTGTGTATCTACTCTTGGGAGCGTTCAGTTCACTCCCGATGCAGCAAAGTGGAGGGAGGGAAGGACATGACAAAAGATAGATAGATAGATAGATAGAGATAAAAAGATAGACTGATAGAAAGAGGCGGGAGAAGTGATGAAAAAGAAAGAGGAGAGAGGAAGGCATAAGAAAGAGGAGCGAGGGCGAGGAAGAATAGAAAGATAAAGAGGAAAGTAGGAAAAAAAGGAGAAACGACAGAAATAAGTAGAAAAGAGAGACTGAAGGAGACAGGAAGAAGGAAGAGGAGAGAGAAAAATAAGGAGCGACGAAAAGGAGGAGAGAGGAGACGAAAAGGAAATGGCGCCACAATAAACACTTGCCTGCGCCGTGACGGGCTGGGGCCGAACACCATCCAGGCCCCTCAAGCAAGCCTACCGGCGCTATAGGCGTAGACGTAAAAAAGAAGAAAAAAAAGGTAGAGGAAATGAGAGAGAAGCGAAGAGAGAGAGAGAGAGAGAGAGAGAGAGAGAGAGAGAGAGAGAGAGAGAGAGAGAGAGAGAGAGAGAGAGAGAGAGAGAGAGAGAGAGAGAGAGAGAGAGAGAGAGAGAGAGAGAGAGAGAGAGAGATTGTTACATAGATTAACATAGAAAATCAGACCACACAGACCCCATGGTCCAGACTAGGTGGTCTGTCCTTTAAACCTAAGTGATTTTACATTAATCAGAAGGCTCCAAAACGTTGCATTTCAACTCTAGTTGATATTAAGTTGAAGGAAGTGACGGTCGAACTTCTTTTTGAAGGAGTCAATCGTGTTACACTGGACCACTGATGGTGGGAGCTTATTCCATTCTCGCACTACAACGCTGGTGAAGAAAATTTTTGGGCAGTCTGAATTTACTTGTCTACATTTGAGTTTTACGCCATTGTTCCTCGAACGCAAAGTTTCATCAATCATAAACAATGTTGATCTGTCTACATTCGTGAAACCATTAAGTATTTTAAAACATTCGATCAGTTTTCCTCGGAGGCGACGTTTCTCAAGAGAGAACATGTTAAGGGTGGAAAGCCTTTCGTCGTAAGATTTGTTGCGCAAGGAAGGGATCATTTTTGTTGCCCGACGCTGAACACCTAATTTAGCAATGTCCTTTGCATGGTGGGGAGACCAAAACTGTACCGCATATTCCAAGTGGGGTCTGACTAAACTATTGTATAGTGGAAGTATTACATCTTTATTCTTGAATAAAAAGTTTCTTTTAATGAAGCCCAACATTCTGTTCGCTTTATTTGCTGCATCGATGCATTGTTGTGAGAATTTTAGGTTTGACGCGATTTTGACCCCCAACTCCTTAACGCATTGAACGCTCTTGAGTTTAACGCCGCGCATTTCGTAATCGAACTTCTTATTCCTTTTTCCAACTTGAAGGACCTGGCACTTGCCTACGTTTAAGGGCATCTCCCATCTATCAGACCAAGCAAAAATTTTGTGAAAATCCTTTTGGAGGCTTTGCCTGTCTTCGTCGGTGTGAACCGAGTTACCAACCTTTGTGTCGTCTGCAAATTTACTAATGCGATTACTGAGTCCAATATCCACATCGTTGATGTAAATAATGAAGAGCACTGGGCCAAGAACCGAGCCCTGAGGGACGCCACTAGTGACCGGCGCCCACTCTGAGTTAAATCCGTCAATCACCACTCTTTGTTGTCTGTTGCTCAACCAATTCGCGGTCCATTGGTGTACCTGACCGTCAATACCTATTTGCTTTAATTTGTAAAGTAATTTATGATGTGGGACTTTATCAAACGCTTTCTGGAAATCAAGATAGACTACGTCCAGTGATTTGGTTACGTCATAAACAGTGAAGAGGTCGTTATAAAAGGTTAATAGGCTTGATAGGCAGGATCTTTTGTTACGGAGGCCATGTTGTGAGTCCCCAATTAATGAGTGCCTTTCAAGGTAACTCACAATTTTGTCTCTAATTATGCTCTCAAGTAGCTTACCTACAACCGAAGTTAGACTAATGAGCCTGTAATTACCTGGTACTTTTTTGTCTCCTTCCTTAAAAATCGGTTTCACGTTAGCCTTGTCGCAAGGACATATTGAATACGGTTGTGAGGGAGGAGAGTATTTCGCTCTTTGTTTCTCTGAGCAGAGTAGGATATACTTTGCCAGGTCCAGTACTTTTATTTGTTTTGAGTGATTGGAGGGCTTTAAGGACTTCATCGGTTGTTATTTCAAAGTTAGGCAATGCATGTTCGGGATTTACATTATTATTGGTGTTGGTGGTAGTGGTGGGAGGACAGTTAGTATTAAACACCAAGGAAAAGTAATTGTTTAATAGGTTTGCAACGTGTTGGCTGTCAGTCACTAGTGCACCGTCGCTGTTTGTTAAGGGTCCAATTCCACTTCTGATCGCCTTTCTGTTGTTTATGTAACTGAAGAAGGATTTCGGATTATTTTTACAGTTGGCCGCATTAGTTTCTACCACCACCACCGCCACGACCAGTACTACAATCATCTACTACAGCACGACAAGAAGAACCACTATTACCGCTATAACCAATCCTTCCTCTCATCCTTTCTTCCGCACAGCAACGGTCCGCCCTCAACCTTCCTGCCACAGCCTTTAGAAGCACGGGACAGAACAGAACAGAGCCTCAAGTACTTACCCGGCCGAAGCAGCATGTCTGTGTGGCGCCGAAACACTGCATCACGGAGGGAGGGAGGGAGGGAGGGAGAGCAGGTGTGAGGTGTGAGACTGCCCCGTCTGTCCCCCTCCGCTAACCCCCTCAAGATGGCTCTCCTCGTCCGCCGCTCGCTGCCTCTGTACGTGTGAGAAATGCTGTCATGAGGAGGTTGGTAAATGGTTGATGGAGTAATTATATAGCTAGGTAATTAACGAGCTTACTTAACGAAAAAATGAATAAATACATAAATAAGTGGATAAATAAGTATAACAATAAGTACAAAAATGACATAGTGAAGCCAACGCAGAAAAAGACCAAAGGATAATATTTTTTAAAGGAAGATAGACCGATAAAGATAAAGATAGATAGAGATAGATAAATAAATATGTAAAAGAAACAATAAGGAAAACAAAACTAAAAAAATGGGGATGAAACGATCTTTACAACAACTCCAGTAATAAAAATAATAATAATAATAATAATAATAATAATAATAATAATAATAATAATAATAATAATAATAATAATAATAATAATAATAATAATAATAATAATAATAATAAACACGTGCCTTTTGACCCCGTGACCTCGGCTGCCTCGCCTCGCGGGATTTATGACTGACCAAGCTGTGGAAAATGAGGCGATGGGCGGGAGGGGGGAATGAGGAAGAGTAGGAGGAAGAGAGGGAACGAGAGGGAGGGGAGGGGAGAGCAAGGCAGGGGCAGAGGGACGTAGAAAAAAAAGGGAGGAGAGAGGTGGGAGGAGATGGCTGGGGAAGGGGGAGGGGGGTGGAGGGGGAGAGATGGGAAAGGGAAGGAAGGGGAAGGAAAAGGAGGATGAAGAGCAATGTATCATTACTCTGAGGTGGCGGAGGAGGGAGGTGAGAGGCTGTTGTTGCTGTTTTTATTGTTGTTATTGTTGCTGTTGTTGTTGTTGTTGTGGTGGTGGTGGTGGTGGTGATGTTGTTTGAAGTAGTGTTAACGAAGCTTTTTTAGTCTTACGTTCACTCATTTTCCTGCTAACTAAATAACAAAATGCACTTAATAACTGTTTGTCTTATTTGGAGTCTCGTGGCTGTTTTTAACCTAAAGCCCCATCGGAGCAGCTCTTCTTAACCTTTACTCGACACACACAATCCTTCTGTGGTTAATCTGATTCCAACACCCTTCCTCAAATCAATGGTAAAAGATCTGACTGGGGATGTGTTACGAGTGGGGTCCCACAAGGTTCGGTATTAGGTCCACTTTTGTTTATTATTTATATCAATGACTTACACACAGGAATTAGTAGTGATGTTAGTAAATTTGCAGATGATACCAAGATCGGTAGAGTAATTGAGTCGGATCAGGACGCTAGTATTCTCCAAGGTGAACTCAACAGATTATATGACTGGGCGGATAAATGGCAGATGGAGTTCAATGTAGGGAAGTGCAGTATTCTGAGTGTAGGTAGGAACAACCCCTCACATAACTATTGCTTAAATGACACTCTCATAAGTAGGTCTGGGTGCGAGAGGGATTTAGGGGTCTTAGTGAGCTCTGATCTCCGTCCAAGGGCACAATGCATTCAAGCTAGAAATCGAGCTAATAGGGTACTGGGATTTATTTCAAGGAGCGTAAGCAACAGAAGCCCCGAAGTCTTCCTCAAACTATATTTAGCATTAGTTAGGCCTCATCTTGACTATGCGGTTCAGTTCTGGTCACCCTACTATAGAATGGATATCAAAATGTTAGAATCGGTGCAGTGGAGGATGACTAAGATGATTCAGGTGTTGAGTAACTTGCCATACGAGGAAAGACTCAAACATTTAAACTTGCATTCTCTAGAAAGGCGTAGGGTGCGTGGAGACATGATCGAGGTTTATAAATGGATGAAGGGCTTTAATAAGGAGACATTCATAAGGTTTTGTTGGTAAGAGAACCGGGTAGGACACGAAGTAACGGGTTTAAACTGGATAAATTCAGATTCAACAGGGACATAGGCAAAAATTGGTTTACTAACAGGGTGGTGGATGAGTGGAATAGGCTTAGCAGTCATGTGGTGAGTGCCAATACAATTGTCACATTCAAAAATAGACTAGATAAATTCATGGACAGCGATATTAGGTGGGGTTAGATACACGGGAGCTTAGGGTCAAAGGAGCTGCCTCGTACAGGCCTACCGGCCTCCTGCAGACTCCTGCGTTCTTATGTTCTTATGTTCTAACACATGCGGTTATCAGGCTAAACTTAATCCCTTGTCGACGCTTTGTTTAATATTTACGGTGATCTAAACTTCTGTCAAACTACAGCCCCTCCCCCTCAACCTCTTTCCCATTGTCAACCAACTTTTCAACCCTTAATATGACCTTACAGTCAGGTCAACTTAAGCCTCTTGTCTGCCTAAATCTCCTGTCAATCATGTCTAACTTTCTGCCGAACTAAACCCCCAAAAACATGTACTTCAGCCTAATTCTCCTTCATCTTTCTTGCCAGAAACCCTTCAGCCAATATGGTGCAAAGTCTTCCACTATCAAGTCAACCTTTAGCTCTTGTCTGCCCAAATCTCCTGTAAATTCATTATTCTCCAATCACCTTGACCCTGACTTCATCCCCCAATTCGTCTAATAACACTACTACCAATATAATGCCAAACTATATATCAACTTACACTTTTTTTTTTTTTTACGTTGATTGCCTCTTGCGCCGGTAGGCATCTTCCCGGTGGGGCCTGATGGTCGGCCCAAGGCTTCTTCCAGGTGGGGCCTGATGGTCGGCCCAGCCCGTTCTGGCGCAGGCGAGTGTTTATAGTGGCGCCATCTTGCATTGGCTCATGCTGCCCCCCGGAACTCGTTCTTGATTCGCTTGGACGGCTTCCTCTAGAGTCCGGGTTGATGGGTGGTCTTCAGGACAGCATGTGGGTAGTTTTAAGCCACTCGGCGGTGACTGAAAAATCCGAGTGGTAGCGTGGGGATTCGAACCCGCGTCGTCCATCACGCGGTGAATGTGGGCCCAGTACTCTACCACCTACGCCACCGCCTACCCTAAACACTGTCAGGTCAACTTTAATGAAGCTCTTATCAGCCCAAATCCCTTGGAATGTCATGTCCAAACTGCTACCAACCTAAAATCCTATCAATTTGACCGGGACCTTTTCTACACTCCACTCTGTAACCCTCTCAACTATTCCAAACCTCTAAACTCCCGTCACCTCAAAATGAAACACATATTAACGCACTTCTTCCAGCCCCATCACAACCTCCCGGCCACCACGTCAACCCACCACGTCGACTGACAAGCCCACCAACCCTCTAACCATTCAACCACTCGTCACATCCCAATTAAACCCCTATCAAGTTACTCCTTCCAGCCCCATGACCACCTCCTTGCCACCCCATCAACCCACCCATACTACTACTACTACTACTACTACATCCCATTGTGTTTGTACGTGCGTAGAAAAGTTGTACCGGTAGGATAATAGATAAGAGTTGTAATTAAGAATGAAAAATGCAACAGTAACACAGTCTTAGGGCTCTCTCCTTGCGCCTCACGCCCCTCACAGCCCCCCGCCGCCGCCGCCCCACCGCCACTCGTCAGGGTCAGCGAGTGGCACCCGCGAGACCAAGACCGCAGCGGCGGCCAGTAGCAGGGCGAGGCGGCTGTGCCGCCACGCCGCCCCCAGCCTCGCCAGGAAGCCGCGGCCGCCGCCACGCTCCTCTGTGCCTCCAGCAGTGCCCCGCCCAGCCTCCTCCTCAGCGTCTTCTTCAAGAGTCTCCCATCCACTCTCATCCGAGTCTCCGGGAGTCTCCCGTTCACTCTCCTCCTCGGAGTCTCCTTCCTCAGACTCCCTTCCACTCTCCCTATCTGTGTCTTCAGCAGTGTCAAGTCCACTCTCCTCGCCTGAGTCATCTACACTCTCCTCTGTGTCTTCTTCGGGAGTTTCCCATGCACTCACATCTGAGTCTTCTTCGGGAGTTTCCCATGCACTCACATCTGAGTCTTCTTCGGGAGTTTCCCATGCACTCACATCTGAGTCTTCTTCGGGAGTTTCCCATGCACTCACATCTGAGTCTTCTTCGGGAGTTTCCCATGCACTCACATCTGAGTCTTCTTCGGGAGTTTCCCATGCACTCACATCTGAGTCTTCTACGGGAGTTTCCCATGCACTCACATCTGAGTCTTCTACGGGAGTTTCCCATACACTCACATCTGAGTCTTCTACGGGAGTTTCCCATGCACTCACATCTGAGTCTTCTACGGGAGTTTCCCATGCACTCACATCTGAGTCTTCTTCGGGAGTTTCCCATGCACTCATCTGAGTCTTCTTCGAGTTTCCATGCACTCACATCTGAGTCTTCTTCGGAGTTTCCATACACTCACATATGATTCTTCGGGAGTTTCCCATGCACTCACATCTGTGTCTTCTTCGGGAGTTTCCCATGCACTCACATCTGAGTCTTCTTCGGGAGTTTCCCATGCACTCACATCTGAGTCTTCTTTGGGGGTTTCCCATGCACTCACATCTGAGTCACTGGTGTCCATCTTGTCTTGGCACTGGTCTATCTCAGTGACCTCGGGGTCATGGCAGGCACGGTCCTTGGAACTTGACACTTTATGGGTGTCATTTCCCTTCCCGTCAAACAGCCACTCCGTCAGAACCTCCGGAGATGGCTGGCGGGTCTGTAACAGGGCGACCTTCCCCTCGTAGACGTACAGGGTAAAGCACTCTGGGCGGCCGCTCTGCAGCAGCTGGCCCAGGAAGTCTTCCAGGCCTACTTTGGCCACGCGCGTCTGGCCGTTAAGGAGCGTCAGACAGATCTTAACTTGCGCCGCGTCCGTGTCCGCCTCGCTACTGTACCGGAAGACGTGCTCCAGGTCCAGGAAGGCGTTGGATAAGAAGGGGGCCCGCGACCTGTCGACGAAGGAAAACGCGGCCGCCTCCCTCCAGGCTCCGGCCAGCCTTCCCCAGCACCCGCGGCGCCGGCGGACGCTGACCGTCACCCGGATGGGCGCGGCCTCCACACTGCACACGCCCACGGGCGCATCCACCAAGCAAGTGCCGTAGACAGCACGTCGGATCTCCTCTTTGCGGAAGGTTTTGGTTGCCATTTATATGTTTTTGTTGTGTGACTTCAAAGAGAAGGAAGCTGCAGCAAGTTAGGCCAATAACAGATGGTACCAGCGGCCCCCCCCCCCCCCCCCCCACATAAACAGACAAGAACCCCTCCACACACAACACACACACACACACACACACACACACACACACACACACACACACACACACACACACACACACACAACACAACACAACACAACACAAAAAAACACACACACACACACACACACACACACACACACACACACACACACACACACACAACACAGCACAACAAAACAATGCACAACACAACACAACACAACAAAAAGCACACACACACACACACACACACACACACACACACACACACACACACACACACACACACACACACACACAACACAACACAACACAACACAACACAACACAACACAACACAACACAACACAACACAACACAACACAACACAACACAACACAACACAACACAACACAACACAACACAACACACACACACACACACACACACACACACACACACACACACACACACACACACACACACACACACACACACACACACACACACACACACACACACACACAACACAACACAACACAACACAACACAACACAACACAACACAACACAACACACACACACACACACACACACACACACACACACACACACACACACACACACACACACACACACACACACACACACACACACACACACACACACACAACACACACACACACACACACACACACACACACACACACACACACACACACACACACACAACACAACACAACACAACACAACACAACACACACACACACACACACACACACACACATTCACACACACACACGGCCCGGTAGCTCAGGGGTAGAGCGTCTGGCTCACAACCAGAAGGACCAGGGTTCAATTCCCCGGCTGGGTGAAGAACATAAGAAAGTAAGGAGTCTGCAAGAGGCCGGTTGGCCTATACAAGGCAGCTCCTGTACACTCAACCCCACCTTACCTCACCATCCATGGCTTTATCTAACCTCTTCTTAAATGTATCTACGGTATTGGCACCCACAACATGGCCCCCAAGGCTGTTCCATTCGTCCACCACTCTATTCGTGAACCAATTCTTGCCTATGTCTTTGTTAAATCGGAATTTGTCTAACTTAAAACCATTGCTACGCATCCTACCTGGCTCTTTTACTATCAAAATCTTATTGACATCCCCTTTATTAAAGCCCTTCATCCATTTATAGACTTCGATCAAGTCTCCTCGCAACCTTTGCCTTTCTAGAGAGTGTAAGTTGGGTTTATCTTCTTTCACGTGTAGCCCCTGTTCACCTAGCAGTGAGTAGGTATGCGACGTCAGGCAAGGAGTTGTGACCTCGTTGTCGCGGTGTGTTGTGTGTGAGTGGTCTCAGTCCTACTCAAAGATCGGTACTACGAGGTCTGTGCTCTTCCGTAGGGGAACGGCTGGCTGTCTCGAGAGAGACCCGCAGCAGACCAAGAGGTGAATTACACACACACAAAACACAAAACACACACACACACACACAGACATCCTATCGGCAGGCACCTGTAATTCACGTTTTCTTCTCGTCTCATCTGGCTGCGTCAAGGCCGTTCACGCGGTGAGTGGGGATGTTTGGAGATCGAGCACGGGAAGGAAGAAGGCGTGGAGGTGATCGTGCACACGTCAGGAACTATAATGTGTGTCTGTGTGTCTGTCCGTCTGTCTGTTCTTTTGTTGGTTAGCATGATGGCTATGGAACACCATCCCCGCTAGAAGAGGTTCGCCAGTAACCTAAACACAACCCATCGTGGGCCAAGTATCGGCGCCTTCCCGGACGCATATTTACATACTGTACCACAGTACTGCGCAGGGGAGCGAGAAAGGATGAGCTACACCGTTTGAAGGGGTACTCAAACAGACCTCCCCGACACTGATGCGCGCACACCTTCACCTACTAATATTTTTTTTTCTCTTTTTTCGTGTGTGTGTGTGTGTGTGTGTGTGTGTGTGTGTGTGTGTGTGTGTGTGTGTGTGTGTGTGTGTGTGTGTGTGTGTGTGTGTGTGTGTGTGTGTGTGTGTGTGTGTGTGTGTGTGTGTTGATATTCCACTGATTGATATCATTTATCTTATCGAAGAAATATATTTGTCTCTCTCTCTCTGTGTGTGTGTGTGTCTCTCTCTCTCTCTCTCTCTCTCTCTCTCTCTCTCTCTCTCTCTCTCTCTCTCTCTCTCTCTCTCTCTCTCTCTCTCTCTCTCTCTCTCTCTCTCTCTCTCTCTCTCTCTCTCTCATAAGATAATGTATATATATATAAATATATATACATATATATATATATATATATATATATATCTATATATAGATATATATATATATATATATATACAGACCTATCTAAACCTATTAATAGTGGTGTTCCTCAGGGTTCTGTCCTATCTCTCACTCTCTTTCTGTTGTTCATTGATGATCTTCTTTCCAAAACAAACTGTCCTATCCATTCTTACGCCGATGACTCTACTCTGCATTATTCAACTTCTTTTAATAGAAGACCCACCCAACAGGAACTATATGATTCCAGGCTGGAGGCGAGAGAACGCTTAGCGTCAGATCTTACTATTATTTCCGATTGGGGCAAGAAGAGCTTGGTGTCCTTCAACACCTCAATAATACACCTATCCACTCGACACAATCTTCCATACACCAATCCCGTATTCTTTGACAACACTTAGCTGTCACCTTCTTGAACACTAAACATCCTCGGTCTATCCTTAACTCAAAATCTCAACTGGAAACTTCATACATCTTCTTTTACTAAATCAGCTTCCTCGAGGCTGGGCGTTCTGTACTGTCTCCGCCAGTTCTTTTCCCCCGCACAGTTGCTATCCATTTACAGGGGCCTTGTCCGCCCTCGTATGGAGTATGTATCTCTAACTGAATCTTCCCTTTATTCTGCTCCTCCATATTTGCTCTTCTCCCTATTCCCTTTCATCTCTTCGCCTCCCCCCATTGTCTTAAGACACCAGACGCCGAGGACGGACTCAGTCATGCTGGTGAACACGTTACAGGTACTGGGCCTGTCAAGCTGTTCCAGGGACAACGTGTGTGGCTTCCTGGAGGCTGGGGAGGATTTTCTTGGAGCGACGCAGCAACGGTGGTGTGGCGGGTACAGGTGAGGTCTTTGGAGGTAGAAATATCTTGGGTACATGCAGCCTTGTGTGGACTGAGGTCGGCAGAAAAGCTAACATCAACAACACAACTCTACGGTTCCTACCACCCCCTTCCTACCACCACAACCACCACGGCTATTACTAAAACATCTACTTCAGCACAACAACAACAACCACTGTTACCGCTATAACCAATCCTTCCTTTCACCCTTTACCTCCACACAGCAACGGTCCGCCCTCAACCTTCCTGCCACAGCCTTTACAAGCACGGGACAGAACAGAACAGAGCCTCAAGTACTTACCCGGCCGAAGAAGCGTGTCTGTGTGGCGCCGAAACACTGCATCACGGAGGGAGGGAGGGAGAGCAGGTGTGAGGTGTAAGGTTGCCCCGGCTGTCTCCCCTCCGCTAACCCCCTCAAGATGGCTCTCCTCGTCCGCCGCTCGCTGCCTCTGTACGTGTGAGAAATGCTGTCATGAGGAGATTGGTAAATGGTTGACGGAGTAATTATATAGCTAGGTAATTAACGAGCTAACTTAACGAAAAAATGAATAAATACATAAATAAGTGGATAAATAAGTATAACAATAAGTACAAGATGGGAAACGGAAGGAAAGGGAAGGAAAAGGAGGATGAAGAGCAATGTATTATTACTCTGAGGTGGCGGAGGAGGGAGGTGACAGGCTGTTGTTGCTGTTTTTATTGTTGTTGTTGTTGTTGTTGTTGTTGTTGTTGTTGTTGCTGTTGTTGTTGTTGTTGCTGTTGTTGTTGTTGTTGTTGTTGTTATTATTGTTGTTGTTGTTTGAAGTAGTGTTAACGAGGCTTTTTTAGTCTTACGTTCACTCATTTTCCTGCTAACTAAATAACAAAATACACTTGATATCTGTTTGTCTTATTTGGAGTCTCGTTGGCTGTTCTTAACCTAAAGCCCCATCGGAGCAGCTCTTCTTAACCTTTACTCGACACACACAATCCTTCTGTGGTTAATGTGATTCCAACACCCTTCCTAACACATGCTGTTATCAGGCTAAACTTAATCCCTTGTCGACCCTTTGTTTATTATTTACGGTGATCTAAACTTCTGTCAAACTATCGCCTTTCCCCTTCAACCTCTTTCCCATTGTCAACCAACCTTTCAACCAACATGACCTTACAGTCAGGTCAACTTAAGCGTCTTGTCTGTCTAAATCTCCTGTCAATCATGTCTAACTTTCTGCTGAACTAAACCCCCAACAACATGTACTTCAGCCTAATTCTCCTTCATCTTTCTTGCCACCAACCCTTCAGCCAATATGATGCAAAGTCTTACACTATCAGGTCAACCTTTAGCTCTTGTCTGCCCAAATCTCCTGTAAATTCATTATTCTCCAATCACCTTGACCCTGACTTCACCCCCGAATTCGTATAATAACACTACTACCAATATAATGCCAAACTATATATCAACTTACACTGTCAGGTCAACTTTAATGAAGCTTTTTTCAGCCCAAATCCCTTGGAATGTCATGTCCAAACTGCTACCAGCCTAAAATCCTGGGACCATTTCTACACTCCACTCTGTAACCCTCTCAACTATTTCAAACCTCTAAACTCCCGTCACCTCAAAATGAAACACATATTAACGCACTTCTTCCAGCCCCATCACAACCTCCCGGCCACCACGTCAACCCACCACGTCGACTGACAAGCCCACCAACCCTCTAACCATTCAACCACTCGTCACATCAAAATTAAACCCCTATCAAGTTACTCCTTCCACCCCCATCACCACCTCCTTGCCACCCCATCAACCCACCCCATACTACTACTACTACTACTTCCCATTCTGTTTGTACGCACGTAGAAAAGTTGTACCGGTAGGATATAATAGATAAGAGTTGTAAATAAGAATGAGAAATGCAACAGTAACACAGTTTTGGGGCTCTCTCCTTACGCCTCACGCCCCTCACAGCCCCCCGCCGCCGCCGCCCCACCGCCACTCGTCAGGGTCAGCGAGTGGCACCCGCAAGACCAAGGCCGCAGCGGCGGCCAGGAGCAGGGTGAGGCGGTTGTGCCGCCACGCCGCCCCCAACCTCGCCAGAAAGCCACGGCCGCCGCCACGCTCCTCTGTGCCTCCAGCAGTGCCCCGCCCAACCTCCTCCTCTGCGTCTTCTTCAAGAGTCTCCCATCCACTCTCATCCGAGTCTCCGGGTGTCTCCCGTTCACTCTCCTCCTCGGAGTATCCTTCCTCAGACTCCCTTCCACTCTCCCTATCTGTGTCTTCAGCAGTGTCAAGTCCACTCTTCTCACCTGAGTCATCTCCACTCTCCTCTGAGTCTTCTTCGGGAGTTTCCCATGCACTCACATCTGAGTCTTCTTCGGGAGTTTCCCATGCACTCACATCTGAGTCTTCTTCGGGAGTTTCCCATGCACTCACATCTGTGTCTTCTTCGGGAGTTTCCCATGCACTCACATCTGAGTCTTCTTCGGGAGTTTCCCATGCACTCACATCTGAGTCTTCTTCGGGAGTTTCCCATGCACTCACATCTGAGTCTTCTTCGGGGGTTTCCCATGCACTCACATCTGAGTCACTGGTGTCAATCTTTTCTTGGCACTGGTCAATCTCAGTGACCTCTGGGTCATAGCAGGCACGGTCCTTGGAACTTGACCCTTTGTGGGCGTCATTTCCCTTCCCGTCAAACAGCCACTCCGTCAGAACCTCCGGAGATGGTTGGCGGGTCTGCAGCAGGGCGACCTTCCCCTCGTAGACGTACAGGGTGAAGCAATCTGGGCGGCCGCTCTGCATCAGCTGGCCCAGGAAGTCTTCCAGGCCCACTTTGGCCACGCGCGTCTGGCCGCTAAGGAGCGTCAGACAGATCTTGACTTGCGCTGCGTCGGCGTCCGCCTCGCTGCTGTACCGGAAGACGTGCTCCAGGTCCAGGAAGGCGTTGGATAAGAAGGGGGCCCGCGGCCTGTCGACGAAGGAAAACGCGGCCGCCTCCCTCCAGGCTCCGGCCAGCCTCCCCCAGCACCCGCGGCGCCGGCGGACGCTGACCGTCACCCGGATGGGCGCCGCCTCCACGCTGCACCCGCCCACGGGCGCATCCACCAAGCAAGTGCCGTAGACGGCACGTCGGATCTCCTCTTTGCGGAAGGTTTTGGCTGCCATTTAAATGTTTTTGTTGTGTGACTTCAAAGAGAAGGAAGCTGCGGCAAGTTAGGTCAATAGCAGATGGTAGCGGCACCCCCCCCCCCTCACATAGAAACAGACAAGAACCCCTCCACACACAACACAACACAACACAACACACACACACACACACACAACACAACACAACACAAAACACACACAACACAAGACACACACAACACAACACAACACAACACACACACACACACACACACACACACACACACACACACACACACACACACACACACACACACACACACAACACAGCACAACACAACACAACACAACACAACACACACACACACACACACACACACACATATATATATATATATATATATATATATATATATATATATATATATATATATATATATATATATATATATATATATATATATATATATATATATATATATATATTTCATAGAGAGAGAGAGAGAGAGAGAGAGAGAGAGAGAGAGAATTTTATTGCAAGATAAAAAAATATTGCCTTTACATACATCAGTGTTCAGTGTATCTCTATCTGTATCTGCCTGGATTCCTTAAGATGTGTCTGTCTGTCTGTTAGTCTCTGTCTGTCTGTCTGTCTGTTTGTCTGTCTGTATATATGTCTGTCTATACTTATGTCTATAATTGTGTGAATTGTTGTCTTTGTACGTTTAATATCGCTTTTTCTATCTGTTAGTCTGTGTTTACCTATATGTCACTGTCCGTCTGTCTCTGTCACTATGCTCCTGTCTCTGAATGTCTGTCTGTCTTTGTTCGTTTAATATCACCTTTCCTTTCTGTCTGTCTGTGTGCACCTTTGTCTCTGTCTGTGTCTATCTGTTTACCGTCTCTGCTCATTCAGTATCACCCTTCCTGTCAGTTTGTCCTGCCCAACACTCTTCCTGTGGCACATCATCCACCGCAGTCTTTCAACACGTGGCAGCCGCGGCAAATGGCTGTGATGTATGCTCATGATTTATGGGAAATATTTTTTGGCCGGGAATTAATCCACGAGTGAAAGCCGGAGCCAATAAAGTTACGGCCGTGTGGAGAATTTAATAAACTCAACTTTTTCGCGTCCAATGAAACATGTAATGCGGGCTGGCGAAGATATCCTGTGTGTATGTTTGTGTGTGTGTGTGTGTGTGTGTGTGTGTGTGTGTGTGTGTGTGTGTGTGTGTGTGTGTGTGTTTCTGTCTGTGCCTGTCTGTCTCTCTGTGTCTATCGCGCAAATGTCAAAACATGCAAATGATGAACAAAAAATGCTTAATTGATTGCGAGGAAAATACTCTGAATTAATTAAGGGAAAGATACCCAGAAAAAAAAATACAATCATTTGGATTTCAAAATGAAAAGAGAAGATATATAATCAGCCATTCATAGAAAAAAAAATAGGAGAGAAACAGAAGACAGAACAACAAAGTAAGAAACAATTTTAATAATAAGAAAAATAAAACCAAACAATGTGGGTGAAGAAAGAATAACAGCAAGAAGAAAAGGAAAACAGTACAAGACAAAGAGGAAGAAGAATAAAAACTGGTAATTGTAAGAGTGCAAGAAACAAACAAACAAAAAAAAGATAATAAAAATGAGTGAAATAAATAATAATAAATAAGTGTAAAAAATATACAGAAGAGTAAACAAAATAAAAATAAGAAGGAAAACTAAGAAAAAATAAGAAAAAAGAATTAGTAAGAAAAATAAATAAATCTTAAAAGAAAAACGTAAACACACACACACACACACACACACACACACACACACACACACACACACACACACACACACACACACACACACACACACACACACACACACACACACACACACACACACACACACACACACACACACACACACACACACACACACACACACACACACACACACAGACAGACAGACAGACAGACAGACAGACAGACAGACAGACAGACAGACAGACAGACAGACACACAGACACACACACACACACACACACACACACACACACACACACACACACACACACACACACACAGACAGACAGACAGACAGACAGACAGACAGACAGACAGACAGACAGACAGACAGACAGACAGACAGACAGACAGACAGACAGACAGACAGACAGACAGACAGACAGACAGACAGACAGACACACACACACACACACACACACACACACACACACACACACACAGACAAACTTGGCCACGTCCACAGGTGAGCCTTGATGGATCGCGTGGCTAATTAACGAGCGATATTAATCAACGTCCATCATCGTAAGTAAACATTAACTACAACTTCCTTATCAATCACCTTTTTTTCTTAACAAGTGTTTGGAAGACGCGTACCGTGACGACCTTGAGACACGGAGAATGGACAGAAAAAAAATGGGAGGAAAAACTGACGGATGAATGACGAAGTGAAAGAGGAGAAAGGGAGAGGAAAGTGTGAGTAATATAGGGAGAATATCTGAGAATGAAGGGCGAGATGAATTAGATTGAGAAAGTGACACAGCATCGGTAGAAGTAGAAAGGGCAAGAAGAAGAGGAGAAAGGAACTGGAAATGAACTGAGAGTGGATGAAATAATGGAAGGAAGCAAGAGAAACAAGAACGTTTGAAGAAAGACAAAGACAAAAAAGATTGAGGGAGGAATGAGGAAACAAAATAAAGGAGAGAAAAAAGGAAGGAAATACTAAAAAAAAAGGAAAGAACGAAAAACCTAAAAGAAAACGTAGGAAGGAAGAGAGTGCGCGATGGTGATGGGAAGTAGTATGACACGGAATGAAGGACACGAGGCAGCATATGAGGACATGGATGTTGAAAAGGAAAGACAAAAAAAGAAACCAAGATGAATACAAATAAAAATCAATAGTTGTAATTGAAGTAATATTAGTAAAAATGTAGGAAGGATTATAAATAACTACGAACAAATAGAAAAAAAGAACATTATGGAAAACTAACTCAACTGATGCACAAAATGAAGGGAGAGGAAATAAACTAATTCCATAATGAACGATTGACTGACTGACTGAATTAATGAATGAACAATGGAGAGGAAGAAAGCAAGGAATGAAAGTACGGATGAGGAAGACCGGAGGAAGGGAACAAGGAAGAAATGATACAAAAAGAAGGAATACATGAGGAAGAAAAAAAAAGGGATGACGGGGAGGACAAGACAGGAAGAACGAGAGGATGGTGAGTGAAAAGTATGAAAGGAGGAGGAGGAGGAGGACGAGGAGGAAAAGAGAGAGAGAGAGAGAGAGAGAGAGAGAGAGAGAGAGAGAGAGAGAGAGAGAGAGAGAGAGAGAGAGAGAGAGAGAGAGAGAGAGAGAGAGAGAGAGAGAGAGAGAGAGACGGGGGCACACACACACACACACACACACACACACACACACACACACACACACACACACACACACACACACACACACACTTGTATTTCTCTCTCTCTCTCTCTCTCTCTCTCTCTCTCTCTCTCTCTCTCTCTCTCTTTTCCGTCAACAGGAGGGGGTGATTGCCAGACTGACGGGAGGGAGGAGCAAGATGGATGAACAGAGGTGAAGGAAGGGACGGAGGGGCGGGGAAGGGAAGGGGGAGGAAAGGATAGAAGGTGATGGGAGAAGTTTAGGTTATTATTATTATCATTATTTGTCATCATTATCATTATTCACTGTTTTTATTTACTTGTTTTTATATTTCTATTTATTTAATTATTTACTACTTTATTATGTAACGTATGTTTTGTTTATTTTCCTTGGTTTTGGTTTTTATACTCTCGTTAGGTCGTTGGTTCCCTTGCTTCGTGTCTTTTATCGCTGTTTTCATGGTAACTTCTCTTCTCAACGTGCCATCTGCGTCACGCCACACCCCTCCCCCCCTCCCTCTGCTGCCTCACACCGCAAAACTTATGCGCTAACTCATCCCTAATGCTCTTCAACTTCCTAATGCAAGAGTTTACCAGCATATTTTATTTTATTTTATCCCTTTTACTGGTAGACTGAAGAACACCCAACCTTCGTCTGTACTTCCTCCTTCCTATAACTTAAATTCCTTCCCGACAGCCCCATAAGAATGATATTAGTTTCTTGTTGTATCAGTAAAGTCCCGTCACGCTCCTTCACCAATAAGACAGGGACACAAACCCCACAACTTTGCCTTTGTCACATTCTCCACCACCCGATCCTTAACTCTGAACCCTCCCGGAAACGCTGCAGCACTTTTTCGTGATCGCCAACAGCCACGTCATTTTCCTTTACGTTTAGAGCCAATTTCACAATCCAGTTACAGCGTTCATGTAAGCAGCCAGGCCGGACTGAACCAACCTGTGCTCTCCGTAATGGTCAGGTATTAAGCGCCCGATACTAAAGAGATTTCCTGCATAGTTTCCTTAATTAAATTTGTTAGCTTCTATTATGATCACCAGACGATTTACCAGCAATTATCTAGTTTTTCTTTCTTTTGGGGGAGCTGATTAACCCGCTGTGTTGGAACGAGGAACTGTCCCTTAAGTCTGCATAAACTTAAGTTCACGCATACATGTCTGCAATAATTTTTTTAACATCCTTGAACTTTACCCGCTATGTTGGACTGAGTAAGTGACCTCTGACCTGATGAACTAAAGTCTGCGTCCACCTCTGCCAGCCATCGTTCGTCAGCACCCCTGACGGGACCCAAGGCACCCCGGGGACAGAGTGGCCTCAACGCCTAGCCTCGCAGCCTCAATGATTATCTTTGTGCGGCTTACTCGCATCGGATTCTGCTCTGGCCTGAAAACTATTAAACTCCTAACGTGTGGGCTGAACTAAATCATCGCCTTTTCGACTAAGTGCTTATAAAGTGTAACAAGCAGCCTAGACTCCGATAAGTAGCAATATTATAGAGTTTACAAGCGGCTTATCTTGTTCCCGCCGATAAAAAAAAAATATTGAACTCTTAATAATTTTGGGAGGCGGTTTCTGAGTGGATAGCTTGACGGCACCGTGTTCAGAACGACACGAGTTCAATCCCCGCCCGGTACCACCAAGCTGGGATTTTTCAGCCCCCGCCGAGTGACTTAAAACTACCCACATGCTGTCCAGAAGACCACCTATCAATCCGGACTCTAGATTCTAGGATTAAAGATGAGCTCCGGGAGGGCAGCATGAGCCAATGCAAGATGGCGCCACTATAAACACTGGCTTGCGCCACAATGGGCTGGGCCGACCATCAGGCCCCTCCAAAAAACAAGCCTACCGGCGCCACAGGCGAAGATGTAAAAAAAAAAAAATTCTATAATAAATCAAACTATCGCCTATTCGACCAAAGCGCTTATTGAACGTAGCAAACCTAAATTCCGAAAAGTAGTATTGATAGATTTTAGCGATTAGCACTTCCTTTCACCTACGATAAAATAACAAGCGATTGGACTCTTAACATCTAGTATTAACCAAACCTTC